>NC_079136.1:105935931-106237731 GCF_945859705.1 Episyrphus balteatus
CTCATGTCCTCCTTCGAAGTAAATAAATAAATAAAACAAAAAAAAATTAATTTATTTGAAACCAAAAGAAAAGAAACCAAAATGATTGAAAAAATGAACGATTTAAAAAAAAATGAATCATTGAACTGAACGACATATGAGCGATTGAATCTTTTAAAATGAACGATTGACGCAGCTCAAAGTCAGAGCTTTACTGCACTAACTTCATAATTGATTTTATTAACTTCAAACCTTGAAAAAGTGCAAGACACATTACTTGACGTTCTTTTTAGTCTTAATAATGTCAAAATGAATCCTCATTTTATTTCGCCATCACAATTTATTAAACAGCTCCAAATTATTCGGAACAATATTCCGTCTCATCTTAACATTACGACAGCATCTGTATTAGATATTTATTAAGATGTAATCCATCCATAGTGATAAGCAGAGTTAAAAGACAAGACGATGTTTAGTATTTAACGTTTAATGATAGAATGAAAATTACAATAAGTAAATGATATAAGTGAGAGCAATTAATAAGTTCATGTAATAACAACAATGTATTCAAAAGTATTATTTGTAGACTGGAAAGTTAATTCATAGGGTAGAGTTGAATAAATTGTTCTCACACTCCCACTTTTATTCAAAAAAATATTTTAGTTAATTTTAGGATGGATGCAATAGCACCACAAAAAATTCAAACTTTTCTTTAGGTAGATTCTTTGTGAAAATATCTCCCAGTTGTTCGTCTGTACCAATATAGCTTAGAGAGAAATCCTCAAACTTGTCGCGGATAAAATGGTACCTCACGTCGATATGCTTGGTCCTTTTGTGATACTCTGGGTTCTTAATAAGTTTTATAGCGCTCTGGTTATCAACGTATAGAGTTGGTGATTCCCGCAAAGATCTTGGCGAAATATCTGCCAATAGTTGACGTAACCATATTAATTGTTTTACTGCTTGTGCTGCTGCTATGTATTCCGATTCGGTTGTCGATAGTGCAACCGACCTCTGCTTCTCCGATGACCAAGAGACAGCCCCAGAACTCATCATAAATACATAGCCTGGTGTTGACTTTCTAGTATCAGGATCTCCATCAAAATCAGCATCGCTGAAAGCAGAAAAATTGTTATTTAAATTTGATTTAAAATGTATGCCATAATAGATGGTCCCTTTCACGTATCGTAGTATACGCTTTAGGGCCTTGATATTTTGATTTGAAGGATTTTCCATGTATCTGCTTGCATTGTTAAGTGCAAAGCAAATATCTGGTCTTGTTCCCACGGCCAGATACATCAGACTGCCTACCACATCGCGATATGGGTAAAGTGTTCCCGAAGTATCATAGTTAATTTTTGAAGACTGAAGCTCATTTGATGGTGTAGAGACTGGATTGCAATCCACCATATGAAAACGTTGAAGAATCCTTTTAGCATATCCAGACTGACAAATATGAGCTCCACCATCGGTATAACGGCTTATCTCCAACCCCAAAAAACACTCTGCATCACACCATTTTACATTGAACTCCTTGTTCAAGTAATCCATGAGTGAATTAAGAAAATCTTCAGAACTTGTCGCGATCAATCCATCGTCTATATAGATTGCCAGGTACATCTTATCTTTACCTTTTCGATAGACAAATACACATGGATCTGCTTGAGAGACTTGAAATTCAAAATTTTTTATGAAGTCGGTAAATTTTTTATTCCAGCATCGGGATGCTTGTTTAAGCCCATAGAGGCTTCTAAGAAGTCTGCAAACCTTACCACTTCCGTCCTCATATCCTTTAGGTTGATTCATGAAGACTGTAGTTCACCATATAGAAATGCAGTCTTTATATCGAACTGTCGGAGAATGAGATTTTATGCAGCCGCTATCGATAGGATGACCCTTATAGATTCGAATTTCACTACTCGTCGCTGTAGTTCTAAAACCTCGTAACCCACAAAATTGTTGAAAAAAATCCGGATGTAATAGAAAAGACCCTGTTTGCCTAACATCGATATTGTCAGAGCTACGCTTAATCAAAACCAGATCATTTGTATTGATTCTCATACATTTCACACTTAGTTTTTTTGCTCTGCTGAAAAATAGACTTTTCTGGGGTACGAGGTATTAGAACTACAGCGACGTACTGGACTGAAGGTCTCACGAAAATCGATCCCATATTGCTGTGAGAATCCCTTCGCAACAAGTCTTGCTTTATATCTATCCACTGTTCCATCTGATTTGTATTTTATCTTGTACACCCAGCGATTATCAATAACCTTTTTATTGTCCGGTAAATCAACAAGAGTCCAAGTTTGATTTTCCTCTAGCGACTTAAACTCGTCATCCATCGCCTCAATCCATTTAGCTTTTTGGTTAGAGTTAACTGCATCTTCGAAATTTATTGGTTCTAAGGAACCTGCCATAAATGAAAAACAATCTGATGAGTAAACGTAGCTTACCGGATCCAATTTACGAAGTTTTTCTTTATAACGATTTGTATCCTCAGCATTGTCTTTCTTAGCATTGTCTTCCTCAGAATTAGCTTGTGTCTCCCTTTCATCTTGGATTTTGTGTGATGTACTAGCCGGTGTAAAATCAGAAGTTTCTTTCTTGAGTTCACAATCATCTGAAACAATGTCATGCCTTTCTATTGGATTAGTTGTTTTAACAGTTACCTGTGGATTTCTTAGGCCTTCAACACTTTCTTTTAAGATAACATCTCTAGACACCTTGATCCTATTTTGGGTTGGACTCCACACACGATATGCCTTGCCGTTTTCAGAGTATCCTACGAATACACATTTTGGAATCCCATTTTTGACGTCTCTCTTTAGGAACGTGCACGTAAACCTCAGATCCAAATATTCGTAGGTGATCAAGTTTTGGTATAGCATTGAACCAAATTTCAAAAGGACTTTTACCAACCACAGAACTCTTACCTGTGCGATTAAGCACATATACCGCCGTACTTACAGCCTTCGCCTAAAATTTGAGACCAATGTGACATGAAAAAATCAACGCTCGTCCTGCCTCGACTATTGTTCTCATATCACGCTCGCTCGGCCATTTTGCTGCGGTCAATATGGAGCACTACGCTGGTGACGAATGCCTTCTTTTTGCAGAATCTCTTCCATGCTTTTGTTTACGAACTCCAAACCGTTATCGCTTCGTAAAATATTGATGTTGTGACCAGTTTCGTTGCAAAAACTGTCCAAAATACTTAGTCACCTCTGATTTTTGTTGCAAGAAATATACAGTGCGAAAATGAAAAAAATCCTCCTTGAATAGAAGGAAATATCTCGAGCCACCCAGTGACGTCTCTTGCATTGGTCCACAGACGTCAGCATGCACAATTTGTCCACACTTAGTTGCCTTGCTCTCGCTTCGAGAAAAAACTGCGCGATGTTGTTTACCAAAAATGCAACCTCCGCATAGGAAGTTATCTTCGTCCTCATATTAAATTTTCGCTGCCTCCAGAAAATTTCTCACATGAGCAACACTCTGATGCCCCAGCCGCTAGTGCCATAACCTCAACGATAGACGAGAAGCAATATATGCATCACATACCACTTTTCCATCATCTGGATAACCATAAACATCATCTCAAAAAATTTGGCTTTGCGAACTCCCACTGCAACCGTTCGATCCCCCATTCTCAGTTCGCATTGATCTTTGTTTGATATACAATCAAAACCCTTATCAAAAACGCATTCCGCTGAAAAAAGATTAAGTCGGATCTCTGGCACAAATAAAACATCTTTTAGCTGTTTTTCATTCCATTGATTTCCATCAAAAGCTAATATATTGATAATACCTCTACCATGTGCATATATTATGTTACCATCTCCAACTCTTACTGGAATAGCATCATCCAAAGCTTCTAATGGCTAAACCAACATCGTTTGTTAGACATGTGGTCGCTAGCTCCTGAGTCGAGAAACCATGCGTTCTCGTTGACACATTCAGATAACATAACCTCACTGATGAAAGCTTCACTGGTTTTCTTATCAAATTTTGTCAACTTGCTTGTACTACTACGCCGTTTCGGACACTCCCGCTTCCAATGACCCCTCTCGTTACATACGTAGCATTTTCTTGGCTTAGTTGAAGATTTGTTGTTGTTGCCCTCTTGCTTGCTGTTGCTCCTAAAACGTCTGAACTTATTTGCAACTAGGGCTTCACTTGGTACTGGTTCCTCCTGTGATAGCATTCGAGTCTCTTCAATCATAAGACTGTAACAGTCATCCTTAAACAAATCAACATCAACAACATAAATAATATAAACTCCTGCTCAAAATTAACGCACACTTTTTTTTTCTTTAGTTATACCCCTGCATCTTGTTTGAAATGGCTTTAAAATTATTTGTTGTATTTTTTTGTGTTTGCTTATTGTTTAGCAAGTCAGAAAAATGCTAAATTGCAACAGTATTATTAACCAAAAAAAAGATAAACCAAATTTAGCAATTCAAGGTCTGAAAACTGATATTAAAATAATTTTTGTTTTTTAAGAAAAAAAATTTAAAAAAATGGAAACGCGTGACAGTTCTTTCCAATAATTTTTTTCAATACTTGGCATTGTCTCCTCTAGAGCATTTGGTAATTTGGAGTCGTCTATTCATTCCAAGAATTAAGTTTTGAAGGTTTTGTTGTAACTTTTCTTTCACTGCAGTTTTCTGTTAATCAAGAATGCTTGGAGGTGGATTTCGGCCGCAAATGCATTTTTTTCAACGTTTCCTAGACATGTTCTATTGAATTTACATCCGGATATCTGTGTGGTCAATTCAAAGGTGGCACATTTTAATCATGAAGATATTCTCAAACCACTCTAGCATGCATTATCGTGCATCAGACTGATTTGTGGACCAAATCTAGGGGTGATTGGTACCGCATGCTGTTCGAGAATATCAGCCAGGTATCTTTGGGTACTTAAATTAGGTCTAGGAGATCTCACTAACTCCGTAGGTGTTGTGAGGCAGAGTTTACTCCATGAAAATTTATGACTCATCTCTAAAAGGTTCGCGGGTTGACAGATAGACTTCAGCATACCTCTCCAAATCTTCCCCACAAACATTTTATTCCATACCTTCAATTTAAGCTAACTCCTGTCTTATTTGAAAAAATAACCACGATACTGTGAGATAAAGTAATAGTAGGATTTTTTTTGTAAAATAAATATGATGTGCGTTAAATTTGAGCAGGAGTGTAAAAAAAACATTTAAACATTCATACATTTAAAATTATTTACTTAAATTCTTTCATTATTTTTTTTTGTTTATATAATTCATTAATTTTAACAAACACATTTTGACAAGCCATGTAAATTTAAAAGTGCTAACAAAAGAAAAACAGAAACACAAAAACAACACATTTTATAAAACATAACCATTGTAATGTGCTGCCGCCTTCTACAGTATAAAAGGCCGCAGCAAATCAGTAGAAGTCGCATTCTGTCTAATAAAGCTTAATGGTAAACATACAACTTTTCGTTGGAGTTACTATTGTTTTTATTTTGATAGAATTTGGGTATTTTAGCTTTCGCTAATCATCGTTGCTACATAAGTAGACAGGCTGAACAATTCTTTGGTCGCCTGGCTCTTCACCTCCGTTTATACAATCTTCGTCACATAAGACTGTAGACAGGCTAAACGTCTCTGACGGTTGCCTGGCTCTGTTATCGTCGCCAGTACAAAACAGGTTTTAACACTCATGCACATCCACTGCATTCACACACATCCACTGCATTCTCACACACGCGCATTCACGCATTTACGCATTTGCACCCACACACCCCCCAAGCATAACACCCACGCTTCAATTGGCGCCCAACCTAGTGGCTACGTATGTCAGACTGTCAGTCGGTGGACAGTACAGTAGGACCCAGTTAAGTCCTATCAAAGTAAAACCCGGTTAAGTGGATAACAAAAAAAAAAATTTTTCTCCATATTATATAAAGGACAAGCTGAGTTTTTTTGGACGATACAGTACAACCCGAAAAATACAGTCAAACCTGATTAACTGCGTACACATTTTTTTTTTTTTTTTTGTACCAATCGACGAATCAAAAGATAATCAAAATTAACGACAGTACAATCCAATATTACAGTCAAACCCGCTTAATTAAGCAAAAGAATTTTTTTTTATCAATTCAATTTTACACTATCGTGTTTACATATTTTAATATACAAACAATAATCGCACAAGAAAGGTGCTGCGCAATTTTTTTTTTTTTTTTTCATCACGGTATGAGAAAAAGTCACCGGTTATCTGAAAAACCGAAGGTTCAATATATTGAAAGAAGTTCTTCGTCATCAGACTCCTCCAACTATATCTCCGATATTGAGTATACGTCTGAATTCGAATCACCAGAGAGTGAAACAGAGACTACAATCATAAACGAGAACACATTTAAAGAACCCCTACAGTCAAACCTACAATTTACAAATATGCCAGACGACCAATCAGCCTCGATCGCTCTATCCGAAGACCAACTCACCCGCTTGGTAGCTGCCATAGGCGTTAAAGAACTCCAAGGTACCTTTAGCCGATGCACCGCTCGTTATAATGGTGAAAGAAATACCTCCAAACTGGAAGACTTCATTGCCACAATAAGTGTGTACAAAGATTCTGAACACGTTTCGGATAAAAATGCTCTGGTAGGATTCCCACTCTTGTTAGAAGGTTTCGCTTCAAACTGGTGGCAAGGAGTAAAAAACGAAGCAAAATCGTTTGAAGATGCACTAAAGTTACTTCGCTCATCGTTTGCTCCACCAAAACCTTCCTGGCGAGTTTATGTAGAAATTTTCGAGGATAAACAAAAGCCAAACCAATCAACTGACGAATTTATTTGTAAAAAGAGAGTACTGTTTTCGCAGCTAAAAGATGAGATTTCCGAACAAATCATGATTAATATGATTTATGGTCAGCTTCTTTTGAGTATCAGAGAAAAGGTTCCAAGAACCTCAGTCAACACATTTCAAGAACTTTTAAAGGAAGCTCGAGAAGCCGAAATCGTTCTCAGAGAAAGCCGCCCTCCAGGGAAACCTGTCGAGGAATTTAAAAAAGTAAGATGCACCTTTTGCAGAAAGCAAGGACATTCCGCTGAACAATGTTTTAAAAAAGCCGCAAACAATCAAAATGAGGCCAAGAAACCTACACTTAGTTGTTACGGATGTGGAGCTGCAGGTTATTGCAGAACAAACTGTCCAACATGCAGTAACAAAAATGCAAACAGCCCAGCAATGCTTGACTTCAACCTCATCGAGTCAACTGTTATAGGCAGAAATGTGCCTACTGTAGATGTTAATATTAATGGACTGAAAGGTGAAGCATATATTGATACCGCAGCCCGAACGAGTGTCGCAGGGTCACGTCTTTACCAACAACTTGTCCAAAAGGGTTGCCCTTTTCAAAAAGTCAATGCAGAGATAACTTTGGCTGATGGAATAACGAAAAAAGAAACAGTTTATTCAACTATAGTTGATATCATTATTGGGAAAAGACTACGTAAAATTCGTTTTATAGCCCTTCCAAAAGCCAAAGGAAATCGCACGTTATTAGGCATCGATTTTCTCGAACAATGTGGGCTTGTTTTAAATATTGCTCAAAGAGCATACTATTTCATTGACGACCCAGCAACTACGTTTGATTTTAAATTGGCTAAAAGTAATGACAAGATTCAAATCGAACCTCGAGAAAACCCCTTTAAAACGCCAAAACCTACTCCAAAAGTAAATTACCACAAAATATTGGAAAAGGATGAAAAGCTCAAACAAGTTTCAGCATATTTGGCTTGGGTTGAAAGCCATGAAATTATAAGCCCTATTCCAAGTACACCAAAACGCAAACGATCCAATGATTACTCACCGCACAGCATCCAAGCAATCTTCTCTGACGCGCTGCCTCAGCAGATGAAAACACCTGAAAGAGGAAATGATCTTTTTAGTGCACCTAAGAAAGCCGATTCAAATGTTGATGACTGGTTCATCCTAAATTCCATCGATATTCAACTCAGCCCAGATGAAGGATATTCACTCAATGGACCTGATAGAAAAATCCTTGAAAAGATGTTAAGCGAGCAAGAAGAAATTTTTGGAGAGATAACAACACCTATTTCCAATATAGAACACCAAATCAATACGGGAACACATAAACCCATATCAAATCCACCATACCGAATATCACCAGCAAGGAAAATACAGTTGAAATCTGAGATTGACGATATGCTTGAAAAAGGCATTATTGAAGAGAAACACTCCCCATGGGCCTTTCCTGTGGTCATGGTCCCGAAAAAAGATGGACAAATAAGAGTATGCGTCGACTATCGCAAATTGAACTCTATAACCATACCAGATCGCTATCCGTTGCCTAGAATGGATGATCTTCTGCACGCAGCGAAGAGTACGCCATACATGTCAACACTGGACTTACGTTCTGGGTATTGGCAAATTAAAGTAGCAGAAGAAGATCAACTTAAAACTGCTTTTATAACACCATTTGGATCTTATGTTTTCAAACGAATGCCATTTGGATTGCGAAACGCACCAGCAACGTTCCAACGCCTTATTGACAAATTTCGAAATGGACTGCCACAAATTCTGATCCTTGCATATCTGGATGATATAATTATCTGCTCCGAGAACTATTCAACACATCTTAACGATCTACAAAAAGTTTTCGCACGTCTGAAGCAATTTGGGTTCAAACTTAACCGAGACAAATGCAGATTTTGTTGCTCTGAAATAAAGTATTTGGGTCACATTTTGACACCCGATGGTTTCAAGGTGGATCCCGAAAAAACTGATGCCATACTACTTCGCCCAAGTCCCAAGAATCAAAAACAAGTGTTATCCTTTTTACAAACTTGTTCCTGGTACAGAAGATTTATCCCAAATTTCGCAGATATATCCAAACCACTATCGAATTTGACGAAAAAGAATGTTGTTTGGAAATGGGGAATCGATGAGCAAAACGCGTTTGACAATCTTAAAAAACTTCTGACAACTTCTCCAATTTTGCAGCAAGTAAAAGATGATATTCCATTCATTCTCAAAACCGATGCCAGCAGCTATGCTATCGGAGCTGTTTTACTCCAGGGGGAGAACGAGATGGAACACCCTGTTGAATTCGGAAGCCGTTTACTCCTACCTGCAGAACGAAATTACTCGACAACGGAACGTGAAGCACTCGCAGTAGTATGGGCAGTCGAAAAATTTCGAGGATATATCGAAGGATCTGAAGTGAAGATTCTTACCGATCATCAACCCTTAAAATGGCTTATGAGCCTGAAATCTCCGACCGGTAGACTCGCCAGATGGGCACTTCAGTTACAACCTTATAACATTGAGATAGGTTACAATCCTGGAAGAAACAATGCTGTAGCTGACACTCTATCCCGACCGCCATGTCCCGACAATGATCATACAGAGGATTGTATAATTTGCTCAGTTATTGTTGATATTCCAAGAACAGGTTCGAAGGAAATAAGAGATAACCAACTTGCCGATTTTGATCTTAAACTCATAATCAATTCATTCGAAAACAATGATGAAAACTTATTTCGTTGGACCAGTAGAGGGTACATGCTTGTGGATGGTGTTTTATACCGGTATTGTTCTGAGGAAGATTCGGAAAACGGCCAACTCGTCATACCAAAGTCAATGATAGCTATGATACTGAAGAAGTATCACGATGACTGTACTGCTGGACATTATGGTTTGGATAAGACATTGGCTCGTATATCAAGTCGCTATTACTGGCATGGAATGAGATCTGATGTTGCTAAACATATCAAAGTTTGTGTGGAATGTCAACGCTATAAAACCTCAAATTTAAAACCAGCCGGTCTATTGCAAACAACCCCGAGTAGGCAAAGATTTGAAGTTGTAGCAGTAGATCTTTTTGGACCGCTACCCACCACTCCTAGTGGACATCAATGGATTTTAATTGTCGAAGACTTATGTAGTCGTTGGGTTGAGCTATTCCCCTTGAAAGAAGGTACTGCTGAAAATTGTGCCCTAACTCTGTTAAATGAAGTTTTCCTGCGGTATGGAGTTCCACGAAGATTGCACAGTGACAACGGAACACAATTTATATCTGCATTGATGCAAAAGTTAACTTATTGTCTGGATATAAAACAATCGTTCACTCCTGTATATCATCCAGAAGCAAACCCAGTCGAGAGAAAAAATCGAGATCTAAAAACCCAACTTTCAATCCTAGTTGGAAATCAACACACAATGTGGAATCTCAAGCTCCCAGCCATACGATTTGCGATGAATACAGTCAAATGCGAAAGCACTGGATTCTCACCTGCCTTTTTGACATTTGGAAGGGAATTACGAACGCCAGATGATGTCAATCATGATCTAAAAGCGATTGTCCAAACAGAAAACTTCATACCCCAGATCACTCCACACTTAATTAAACTAGCCGATACTCTGAAGGAAGCAAGAGAAGCATCCGAGAAGTCACAAGATCGAAGTAAAGTCTACGCTGACAAGAAGCGAAGACCCCACTACGAGTTTAAAGTTGGCGATAAGGTTCTTGTCAAAACTCACACAATCAGCAAAGCATCGTCAGGTTTTACTTCGAAACTGGCACCGAAAAGAGATGGCCCTTATGTTATTTTGAAGAAGAAAGGTTTAAGCAGCTATACAATTGCAAAAGAAGATGACCCGACCGTTCCATTGGGCACATATCACGCATCAATGATTTCGTTATTCTCTGGGGGTTCGAAAGAACTTCCATATCCTAAACCCATTGTTTCTTTCAGAAAAAGAGGACGACCTGTAAACCCTAATCCTAACGATGAGCCTAAAATGACCGATTCAAAGTCTAAAAGAAAGAGAGAAGAAAGATCCGCAACACCCCAAACCATTTCCGAGGCAAAGATGATCGATCCAAATTCCAATAGAAGGATGACTCCACCTGAGGCCACAAATACAAATGATCCTGCCACATTTCCGAGACGTTCCATGAGGCAGAGGGGGAGATTGTAACAGTCATCCTTAAACAAATCAACATCAACAACATAAATAATATAAAAAAAACATTTAAACATTCATACATTTAAAATTATTTACTTAAATTCTTTCATTATTTTTTTTTGTTTATATAATTCATTAATTTTAACAAACACATTTTGACAAGCCATGTAAATTTAAAAGTGCTAACAAAAGAAAAACAGAAACACAAAAACAACACATTTTATAAAACATAACCATTGTAATGTGCTGCCGCCTTCTACAGTATAAAAGGCCGCAGCAAATCAGTAGAAGTCGCATTCTGTCTAATAAAGCTTAATGGTAAACATACAACTTTTCGTTGGAGTTACTATTGTTTTTATTTTGATAGAATTTGGGTATTTTAGCTTTCGCTAATCATCGTTGCTACATAAGTAGACAGGCTGAACAATTCTTTGGTCGCCTGGCTCTTCACCTCCGTTTATACAATCTTCGTCACATAAGACTGTAGACAGGCTAAACGTCTCTGACGGTTGCCTGGCTCTGTTATCGTCGCCAGTACAAAACAGGTTTTAACACTCATGCACATCCACTGCATTCACACACATCCACTGCATTCTCACACACGCACATTCACGCATTTACGCATTTGCACCCACACACCCCCCAAGCATAACACCCACGCTTCAAGACGTGAAATAAGGTTGTCTACTGTGCGCTCGCTTTTATCGGTGGACTCCCATGCACTATGAAAAAAATTAAAACTTGGAGGAAGTGTCATTAGTACTTTTGTTATAACCATCGAATCTGAAATAGGTTCACCTAAATCCTTGAGCTGCTGCACAATCTTTTCCAGCTTGGAAATGTGACACGCCATACTATCACCAGGGTTCTTAGAAAAACTGTAAAATCGTTGTTGCAACATGTGAATTCCAGATTCAGATTTTTGCTCGTACACGCTGTGGAGCTTATTCCACATAGCATTGGAACTCTCGCAATTAATGATATGCAACATGGGCTGCTGTCCAATCGTCGAAATTATTTGCTTTTGTGCCAACACATCAGATTTCTGCCAAGCTACTAGTTTTGCTGCATCGGTTGGCTTTTCAGCAACTCCAGATGCCGTCTCCAGCAAATCGCTTGCGCTCAGCAAAATTCGCATCTGAAATTTCCATATGGACCATTGACTTGCATCGAGGAGCTTGTCAATTCCATGATTAAAAAAAAAAAACAAAAAAAAGCCGATAAACAAACTGTTTCTGTGAACCCGTTGGTCACAAAAAAAATGATGTTGGTCACAAAGAAAAAATCACGATGTTCAAAAACTGTTCTGTTCCCCGTTAATTTTTATATACTCTCAATATCTAATGATCTGATAAGAGAAAAAAAAAATAACAGCAACCGTTTCAATTCTTTCTACCGTCTCTTTTATGTAAAGCAAAACAAGATGTTAGTCGAATAATGCTATTTGCTCACAAAACTTTATGTACAGATTTACCCGTTTGCAAATTTATATGTTCAACAAAAAAAGAACTTTCCAACAAATTGTGTTCTAATTCTCTGGGCCCATAACCTGATAAGCAGAGTTAAAAGACAAGACGATGTTTAGTATTTAACGTTTAATGATAGAATGAAAATTACAATAAGTAAATGACATAAGTGAGAGCAATTAATAAGTTCATGTAACAACAACAAAGTATTCAAAAGTATTATTTGTAGACTGGAAAGTTAATTCATAGGGTAGAGTTGAATAAATTGTTCTCACACATAGTATTTGAAATTATGATGATAGTATTAGAAATAGACACACAATTTTAAATTTTTTGGGGGATTAGATCTCTCAAAGAGGGGGGAGTATGTTAAGTAAACAAAACCTGACCAATAATAATATCATACTACCTATATTTACATAAATGCTGACACGATGGGAAATGATTTCTTACGATTTCCCACTGAGTGTTTATTTTATTATACATAAATATGTTGGTTGGCTTTTCAGCAACTCCAGATGCCGTCTCCAGCAAATCGCTTGCGCTCAGCAAAATTCGCATCTGAAATTTCCATATGGACCATTGACTTGCATCGAGGAGCTTGTCAATCTTAAAAGTAGACTCATTTTCCTTGATTAAAAAAAAAAAAAAAAAAAAAGCCGATAAACAAACTGTTTCTGTGAACCCGTTGGTCACAAAAAAAATGATGTTGGTCACAAAGAAAAAATCACGATGTTCAAAAACTGTTCTGTTCCCCGTTAATCTTTATATACTCTCAATATCTAATGATCTGATAAGAGAAAAAAAAAATAACAGCAACCGTTTCAATTCTTTCTACCGTCTCTTTTATGTAAAGCAAAACAAGATGTTAGTCGAATAATGCTATTTGCTCACAAAACTTTATGTACAGATTTACCCGTTTGCAAATTTATATGTTCAACAAAAAAAGAACTTTCCAACAAATTGTGTTCTAATTCTCTGGGCCCATAACCTGATAAGCAGAGTTAAAAGACAAGACGATGTTTAGTATTTAACGTTTAATGATAGAATGAAAATTACAATAAGTAAATGACATAAGTGAGAGCAATTAATAAGTTCATGTAACAACAACAAAGTATTCAAAAGTATTATTTGTAGACTGGAAAGTTAATTCATAGGGTAGAGTTGAATAAATTGTTCTCACACATAGTATTTGAAATTATGATGATAGTATTAGAAATAGACACACAATTTTAAATTTTTTGGGGGATTAGATCTCTCAAAGAGGGGGGAGTATGTTAAGTAAACAAAACCTGACCAATAATAATATCATACTACCTATATTTACATAAATGCTGACACGATGGGAAATGATTTCTTACGATTTCCCACTGAGTGTTTATTTTATTATACATAAATATGTATGTTTAAATAAGTATAACATACGCAAAACTATAGTAACATGAAAATGACGTTTTGCAAAAGTTTGAATGCGGGTAGCGGGAAAACCACGCAACTTAAAATTAAATCATCATGGATTTGCTTCCTTACAGTCCTAGAGAACATCCCTACAAAGTTTGAGCAAAATCTAAAATGAGACAGCAATTCCGATTGAACGCATTCATACGGAATGATATGTAAACGGTCCTTAAAAATTGTTGTAATCGAGAGCGGTGAATTTTTTTTATTTAACTTTCTTATTTGACCTTCTAATAATGCAGCCATTTACTAGTTTTACACATTCAACGACTTTCCCTGGATTCCGAGGTATAAATCTAATTTGGCTAAACTATTATTCTTGCTTTCTATCCCAAATTCAATGTTTTTACCAAATTTCATTAAAAAGACCCATCATTTTTGTTTTTACTCAAAAAAACACCTTTAACCATATATTTTTATAGACACTTTAGATTCATGTTTCTAATTTTAGAAGTAACATACCTAATTGCTGAATTTAAATAGGTTACCACTAATATTAGGCACTCTAGTATTACACACTTTTTCAAATATACCCATATTTTCTCTACAACTAAAAAAAAACACCCTTTCACGTGAAAAAAATGTATAGGTTTACTTTATTCGTAGTTCCCATCAGAAAGAGAACATATTTAATCACTTTCCTTAGGGTATACCATTGATTTTATCGGACTTATCGCGGATTTTCCCTATTTCCAAAAAAAAAAAAAACACCCTTTCATCTAAAACATTTGTATAGGTTCTTGGTTTCTGTGATAAATAAAACATTTTTACCAATTTTAATTGGTGTAATAATTATTTCCCAGTTTTTTGTGGTAGTTCCGAATTTCATCATTTCTTAGAAAAAAAACTCCCTTTCACTCAAGATAATTTTGTACACTTTATAGATTCTTAATTCTTATACCAACTAAAACTTTTTTACCAAGTTTTAAAAATTAATAAAATTTAAGTCAGCTGTTATGATAGCTTTCTCACATATAACTCAACCCATAAAAAAACACCTTTTCACGAAAAAACATTTTTAAGAACTTTTTGAATCCCTTGTCCCTGTCTTATATTAAACCTTCATCCGGAATTTCATCAGTGTAGCATGTGTTTCACATGGGTGTCGGTTATATTTTACCTACTGAGGTCAAAAAACAAGAACCCTTGTTTTTAATCGGTAATAACTTTTCTTAGAGCAATTGTATTGACTTTATTTTTATGTCATTAATTCCTTAAGTCACTCCATTTTTGAGAGTAAAAAAACCATGATCTTAAACTACTTTTTTTCATTTTCTTGCGACTTTATACATAATTGAATTAATGTTTTTTGCATTCGTAGGGTGATATTTAGACCTTTCCAAAAATGTTATTAAAAATGAAATAAGTTCATTTTAAGCCGATTTATTACAGAAGAGGTGAAAATCACATTTTATTTTTTTTTCTAAAAAAACCATTTTTTAATTTTTTTTCAAAACTGTTTTTTAAGTAAAATTTTATGAACCTTCCAAAAAAAAAAATATCCCGTTATGATTTTACATTTTAAAGCTACTTTTTCAAAGTTTTTTTGTTGTTGTTTTTCTAGGCTTACTTAGTATTTGGGTTATATCTTGAATAATAAACACAGCAAAAATATTGCTGTTAAAAAAGAGCCAAGTTCTCCTATGTTGACATCATGCTGGCACAAAAAGTATTGAGATATAAAAGTGTACCAAGTTCTAAAGTTTGGGTTAAAATTCATATCAGTAAAATTTTTATTTGAAGCCCTATAAGAATAAATAAGTAAGAAACTCTAGAATAACTTTTCTGGTTAACTCCAGATGTTAAAGTGCAATGTATCAAAACATTTTAAAAAAAATCTATTTTTTAAAGGAAATTTTCGACAAGAAAAAGTTCTTTCTGAGAGAAAAAATAAAAATCTTTCGAATCCTCATAGTTTTAAATTTTGCATGTCTAGTACACTCGCTTTCAAAGATAACAAGATACTTTTCTTCAAAATATATGCATAAGTGGCAAAGCTATGACCATTTTTGTAACGATCAAAATTTTCGACTTTGTACTACTTTTTGAGTTTTTGTCTGTTAGTGAGGCGGCTTAGCATTAAAAAAGAGTTCAATCGTGCACTTTGTGATAAAAGTATGAAATTAACATCGTTTGTAGTACTCAATATAAGAGTTATTTTGAGATATTGGGCCACCTTGTATTACATCCGGAAGGGTAGGTACAAGACTTTTTCTGTATTGCATTCGATTTGTTGCATATCATAGTATTACTCCAGTCAAAGCGTCGGAAAAAAAATGCTTTTTTTTGGGATATTTTACTTCCAAGCTAATATTTTTGCTCCAGTATGTCTGAGACCAAAAAATTAACATACATTCTCTTCCTTATAATATTTTCTATCTATGTAATTTCATTGTATTTGAGTGAGTAAATACAAAATGGCAGCCATTTAAAGTCAAATTCTTGTTAAAAAACAAACTTTTGTCATTATTTCGAAAAAAGCTTATATCATGATTGACATTTTTCTAACTTATTTTGTAGCCCTATTCATGTCTTGCATTTTAAAGAAAAAATCGGTCCCCGGAAAATTTATCGAAAACAATTCATCGAATTACAATTCATCGAATTACAATTCATCGAACACAATTGATCGAAAAAACAATTCACCGAACAACAATTCTTCGAATAACAATTCGTCGAATAACAATTCATCGAATAACAATTCATCGAATAACAATTCATCGAATGGCAATTCATGGAACATAATTGATCGAAAAAACAATTCACCGAACAACAATTCCTCGAATGACAATTCGTCGAATAACAATTCATCGAATAACAATTTATCGAATGACAATTCATCGTGCCATATTTTTTTGTAAAGCTAGTAACTTTCTCTTTTAATATGCATTTAAATAAAAATGTTTTAGGGAATTTAAAAATAATTTCAAAATTTTTCTAAGTCCTAAATGTGAAAAATTTTTCTAAGTCCTTAAATATGAAAAATTTTTCTAAGTCCCGAAAAAAAACTTCTTAGTCCAAAAATATGAAAAAAATTTCTATTTCATATTTCACGACTTAATAAAATTTTTCACATATTTTTTTATATTTTTGGACAATTTTTAGTTTGAAAAAAAAATTCTTAAAAAAATTTTATTTAAATGCAAAATAAAAGTAAAAAATACTCGGTTTACAAAAATATATGGCCATTGAATGAAAATTCTTCTAATAACAGTTCCTCGAATGACAATTCCTCGAATGACAATTCGTCGAAAGCAATTCATCGAATGACAAATTCATCGAATAAATTTTTAAAAATCATAGGTTGCTACCACAATGACGTGCTATACCTACGGTGACCATATTTCTAGGAGCGGAACCCGGGACAGATAAAAATTCTTTGGATAATTTGAAGGAAAAAAAATAAATACATAAATAAATAATAAAATGAGTTTTCATAATTTTTCCTGATTTTGATATCAAGATTTCTTTAAGTATTTTATGGGAAAATGTTCGTTTGTTCACAGTCGCTTTGTTTTTAATCAAGGATTATTCCATAGAAAAATCATTGATTAGAAAATAATGTGGTTTTCCAACCACAGTTTTCTTGATTTCCGTACAAAGTATTTAAAATTTTGAATACATAAATAAGAGATTTTTGAAATACGGGACAATCACGGGACAAATTACAAAATACGGGACACTTATACGTCCCGAATTTATTAAATAAAAACCCGGGACAAACTATAAAAATACGAGACAGTCCCGGGTAAACCGGGACGGATGGTCTCCGTAGCTATACCTTTTTATAAAGCTAGTAACCTTTTCCTTCAGTTTACATTAAAATAAAAATGTTTTAGTAAATCTTAAAAAAATCCTAAATGTGAAAAATTTTTTTAAGTCCAAGAATATGAATAATTATTCTAAGTCCAAGAAAAGTATGGGGAAGTAAGAATTTTGCGGCGAAAAAATTCCAACTCAGAACTCGAAAGAGTATCAAGATACCAGTCGAAAACCACATTTTGCACAATCGCACTTAGAGTCATTTGGCCGCCATTTAGTTTTTTATAAAAATTTTACTTTTTCACATAACTCACGTATTTTTGAATCTACAGAAAAAAAACGTATGGCAAACTTAAAGATAATTTAATTTCCTACAATATATGTTAAGTAACTTTTTTCGATTATCCCTCCGGTTTAAGAGTTAGGGTGTTTTTTTTGAAACACGTTAAAAGGCGATTTTCTTATTTTTGTCATATCTTTTTTATTTGAACTTTTTTTGAAAAATAGTTCGTAGTAAAAGTTGTAGATTTTTTTATTACCTTCATTTATTATACTAACGGTTTTTCGATTTGACACACTGTTTTCGATCTGTAGGCAATAAACTTAAACAAAAATTGCAATTTTTTTATATAGGGACAAATGTATTAATAAAGGGTAATTTGCATATAGTCTATTGAAATGTTACATTAACTTTGCATTTTGGGTAGGGATTTTTATGTTTTGATGTGTAGAGGGGGGGGGGGGGGGGGGTTAATGTGAGTATACAATCTAGTTTTCCCCCAATTTGGCCGCCATCTGGGAAAAACTGTTGTTTTTTTTTTGATATCTTGGAAACCGTTCGTCTCACAGAAAAAAATATCAAGACTTTTTTTATTGAAAATTAGTTTTTATACAATTTTAAAAAATAAAACTTTTTTAAAATTGTATTAAAATAAAAACTTTTTTTCTGGGAAAAAGGGTTAAAAACTGTTGTTTTTTTTTTTGATATCTTGGAAACCGTTCGTCTCACAGAAAAAATATCAAGACTTTTTTTATTGAAAATTAGTTTTTATACAATTTTAAAAAATAAAACTTTTTTAAAATTGTATTAAAATAAAAACTTTTTTCTGTAAAATTGTAAATAAATAAATTATTCTTCGTTAGATTCCTATTTTCAAGAAAAAATCTTTGTAGGGTCATAACTTTTTTTGAATACTATTATATGGCACGTCTTTTTGGTTTGAATTATGATAAAGAAGTAATTTTCAATAACAAATGCATACAATAAAACCAGGCAATAACCATTTGTTAAAACATGAGTTAAAGAAAAATATGGTTCAAAGAAACCAAAAACCAGTAGATTTTGAAAGTTCATATTTTATCCAATATATCCGTAGGTATTAAATTTTTGTGACAATTTTAATGAAAAATATAGTTTCTTCTTTACTCCGTTACATGTCCAATATCCATAAATACTCAAAGGATAAAAATGGACTATTTAGTAGAAACATTAAAAATGTCGTTTTTTCTCTCTTTTTTGAATAGCTTTTCTTAAGTTGTTTGCAACATTTGCATTTCAAAATTTTTTTAAAAGGATTGCATATCGATAGGAAATTTAATTATCTACAAAAAATTACTTAATACAAATTTTCAAATTCGGCTTGCTTTTCAAGTTATAGACAAAAACTCAAAAAGTAGTAAAAAGAGTCAAACATTTTGATCGTTACAAAAATGGTCATAGCTTTGCAACTTATGCATAGCTTTGCAACTTATGCATAGATTTTGAAGAAAAGTATCTTGTTATCTTTACAAGAAAGTGTGCTAGACATGCAAAATTTAAAACTATGAGGATTCGAAAGATTTAGATTTTTTCTCTCAGTAAGAACTTTTTTTGTCGAAAATTTCCTTTAAAAAATAGATTTTTTTAAAAAATGTTTTGATACATTGCACTTTAACATCTGGAGTTAGCCAGAAAAGTTATTCTAGAGTTTCTTACTTATTTCAGCTTTCAGGTGCTGGTTCTTTTGTTCAAATTAGTCATTTATTACTCAAGATATAACCCAAATACTAAGTAAGCCTAGAAAAACAAAAACAAAAAACTTTAAAAAAAAAAAACTTAAAAGTGTAAAATCATAACGGGAAATTTTTTTTGGAAGGATCATAAAACTTTACTTAAAAAACAGTTTTGAAAAAAAATTAAAAAATAGGTTTTTTACCTTTTCTGTAATAGATTGGCTTAAAATGAACTTATTTCATTTTTAATAACGGTTTTGGAAAGGTCTAAATATCACCCTACGAATGCAAAAAAAAACATTTATTCAATTATGTATAAAGTCGCAAGAAATATGCAAAAAAGTAGTTTAAGATCATGGTTTTATACCTTTCTATTTTTATACCTTTCCATTACTCATATTTCCATCCAACTCCTACATCTGCGTAAGACCAGACTAAATAAGATACTAAAATAAAGGTTCAATGTTTAGTCTCACGCGCTGAGTGTTCATTATCGATCGGACGATCGGAATAATGGTCACTCACTGTCCAACCACCTTCAACTCCACTTGTGTTAGTAAAATTGTGTGTTAATAAAATTGTGTGTTAATAAAATTTGTAAACTGTTAAAAAGAAAATTAAAGTTTTTTTGCTTATTTTCATAAAAGGTTCTAAAGTTTGAAGAACAAGTGGTCTAAGTGTTTCAGTCGTTTTCCTAACAGCCATTTCTACCTAACCTAACCTAACCTAACCTAACCTAACCTAACCTAACCTAACCTAACCTAACCTAACCTAACCTAACCTACCCTAACCTAACCTAACCTAACCTAACCTAACCTAACCTAACCTAACCTAACCTAACCTAACCTAACCTAACCTAACCTAACCTAACCTAACCTAACCTAACCTAACCTAACCTAACCTAACCTAACCTAACCTAACCTAACCTAACCTAACCTAACCTAACCTAACCTAACCTAACCTAACCTAACCTAACCTAACCTAACCTAACCTAACCTAACCTAACCTAACCTAACCTAACCTAACCTAACCTAACCTAACCTAACCTAACCTAACCTAACCTAACCTAACCTAACCTAACCTAACCTAACCTAACCTAACCTAACCTAACCTAACCTAACCTAACCTAACCTAACCTAACCTAACCTAACCTAACCTAACCTAACCTAACCTAACCTAACCTAACCTAACCTAACCTAACCTAACCTAACCTAACCTAACCTAACCTAACCTAACCTAACCTAACCTAACCTAACCTAACCTAACCTAACCTAACCTAACCTAACCTAACCTAACCTAACCTAACCTAACCTAACCTAACCTAACCTAACCTAACCTAACCTAACCTAACCTAACCTAACCTAACCTAACCTAACCTAACCTAACCTAACCTAACCTAACCTAACCTAACCTAACCTAACCTAACCTAACCTAACCTAACCTAACCTAACCTAACCTAACCTAACCTAACCTAACCTAACCTAACCTAACCTAACCTAACCTAACCTAACCTAACCTAACCTAACCTAACCTAACCTAACCTAACCTAACCTAACCTAACCTAACCTAACCTAACCTAACCTAACCTAACCTAACCTAACCTAACCTAACCTAACCTAACCTAACCTGACCTAACCTAACCTAACCTAACCTGACCTAACCTAACCTAACCTAACCTAACCTAACCTAACCTACCTCCCATTGCAATGAAATAACTTGATTCAAACACAAAATGAAGAATAAATTACACTGTGTAACACTCAAAATATAAGCGAGCGGAGACCTATAACGTTTTGTAAAGCTAGTCGCACTGATTACAAAACGGTATCTAACTCTTCCAAAATCTGGAGCAAAAAACGGTTTTTTGGACCTTCACCCATTGAAAAAAATCTACCTTTGTCAAATTTTTGCCCATTTGATTGATGCCGAATTTTAATATAAAATTGACTGATTTTTAGAAAACTCAAAACTGTCGCAATTAATTTCTTATCGAACAATGAAAACTATATGTTCCTATGCCTTCTAGGTTTTGAGAAAATTGAAAAATAAGAAAACTACTTTTTTATAAGATTTTTCTTTTTTAAATTTTTTTTTATTTTTCAATTTTCTGAAAACCTAGAAGGCATAGAAACAGTTTTCATTGTTCGATAAGGAATGAATTGAGGCAGTTTTTTAAAAATCTCTTAATTTTGTATTAAAATTCGCTTGGAAAAAAATAGTACCTATTCAATGAGTTTAAAAAAAAATCTTTTTGCCTGTATTTGAAATCGATTATTTCAAAAATAATTGATTGAAATGTATTAATTTAAAAATAAGAGTTCAATGTACAATTCTGCCTTTCGGAAATGGTATAATTTACAAAACGTGATAGGTGTCCGCCCGCGTATATTTTGAAACCTTTTTTTTGTAAAACAGTGTTATTAGCTTTAAAAAGAGATACCAAAATACCGCACTGTGCAATGGTAAGTTTTCAAAAAAATAATTGTTTTTATGTTTTAGCATTTAACTCTATCAAATATTAATCTGTGGCAATAAGAAAGAGTAGCTTAAGTCAAAAAAAAAAAAAAATTTGAAAACCAGTCAACTCTTATCTGCATTTACTCATTACATATAAGTTTAAATTTAAAAACAAAATTACAAAAATTTAAATTCACGCTTAAATGTAGAGACAAAATCTCAGTTCAATTAAAATTAAAAATAACATTGAAAATGAAATTTTCAAAAAATTCCCTAAGTCGACATAAGCTACTCTGTCTTATTGCCACAGTTATACATTTTGGCTTAAAAAAAAGCGATTTTATTGTTTTTTTAGCATTTGGATAGGGTTGCCGAGTACTTGTCTGTATTTCAGAGGTGGAACCTGACATTTTTAAGATAGAAGAGAGTCTTAAGCCTGGTACGCTGCTCGCGCTAAATTTTAGCTCCCATTCAAATTATCGAAAAATTTTATCTCAGCTATGGGAATTTTATCTCGGCACTGTTAATGCCAAAGTTATCGAAAATAGCCAAAGAAAATAAAAATCTGAGAAAAAAGTAGTTTTCTCATGTTTCAACTTTCTCAAAAACTAGAAGGCATAGGAGCATATGTTTTTTAGTGTTTGATAATGAATCAATTGTGGCAGTTGGATTTATCAATCAATTTTGTATTGACCACCACAGTTTTAAAAAAATAGTATTGTATGCGTTTTTTTTTTTAACTTTTTTCCCCACATTTTGACTTTGAAATCGAATATTTCAAAAACTCTTACTATAATAGGTAACTTGATTTAAAAATAAGAATTCAGTATAAAATGTTGGCTTTGAAAAAGGTGTCATTCATAACTGTAAGTGTGAAAAAGGTGTCATTCATAACTGTAAGTGTTGCCGTCGTTTTTAAATATTGTTTTCTTTATTTTAAGTAATATTTTAGAAAATTCCTCCTCCCTCTTAAACGGTGGAAGATTGACACCCTCTTCCGTAGTAAAAAATGCTTGTATTTAACTCCTCTACAAGAATCCGTTGCAAATTTTCACCTTCTGAGTTATCGCACTTTTGCCCAAAATTGACCCCCATTAACCCTCTTTTGGTTAAAAATATGAAAAACAAAATTAACAAAATTGTTGTTAGATTTCATTTTGTATATATTTTTTATAAATTAAAAAAAAAAAAATCCTCGAAAAGTTATAATCTGTGAGCGCTATTAATTTAATTCCGCTAAATGAGCGAATTGTCACACTGTGCGTCGGAGGGGAAATTTTAACTAATTTTTTATTCAGCCAATCAGAACCAGTTGACTACGTATTGCGTAGTCACTAGGTTTGTGATGCGCCCAATGTAAAAAATCTTATAATAATTTAAAAATTTCGATTTTCTCAAATATGGATATCACTTCTTAATTTTCTTTTTTTATTTTGTGTTTCTTATAGATCGATATCTGTGCTGAGCAAAACTGGCTTCCGTCTGTACACTATTTCATCTGTGGATAGTGTTGACGAAATATATTCCAAAGAAAATGAGAACATTCGAATTGTTGAGAGACTATTTAACAGCAGTTTGATGGTATTAGTGACAGAAAATAAACCAAATTGTCTTAAAATGCTACATTTTAAGAAAAAACTTGAAATTTGCAATTGTGTCTATCCTTCTACTATTTTGTGTGTTCGAATGAATAAGTGTCGATTGGTAGTATGTCTTGCCGAAAGTATACACATCCATGACATCCAAGATATGAAAATTTTGAAATCGATTGAAAATATTTCACTTAACGAACTGGGACTTTGTACGCTGTCATTAAATTCACACCTGGCTTATCCTGTTTCGGGTACTTCGGGTGAACTGCAAATATTTAAAGCGAATGAACTTAAAGAGGGCTTGACAATACAAGCTCATAAAACACTTTTGTCGGCGATATGTTTTTCTCCTACCGGAATGCTCATTGCTACTGCCTCAGAAAGAGGAACTGTTATCCGAGTGTTTTGTGTGAAGAACGGCCAACGAGTTCAAGAGTTTAGACGAGGAATGAAACGATATGTGCGGATTGAGTCTCTAGTGTTTAGCGCTCATGCAGACTTCCTGTGTGTAAGTTCTAATAAGGAAACAATTCATATATTCAAAATTGACACAAAGGAGGTCAGTTTGGCCGAACATCGTCCGGTGCTAGAAATTAAAGCGGTTAATAATCCTACATTGGAAGATATAAGTACGACAAATAACACAGAAATAGATAGTTGGTCCGGTTACCTTACAAAAACTATCTCTACGTACTTTCCTAGCCAGGTCTCCAACGTTCTTAATCAGAATCGGGCATTTTCGACGGCAGTTCTATCGCAACCAGGTCTAAAGCATATTTGTGGCTTAACCAAGTTCGGAAAGGAAATTAAGTTAATGGTGGCCTGCGAGGATGGTTTTCTGTATATTTACGACTTTAGTAATGCAATTGGAGGAAGTTGCAAATTGATTCGTGCTCATGACCTTAGAAACACTCTTGAGGGTGTGATTGGTATGAAATTTGGTATACGTTCAGAATAAAAAAAAAAAATAAAACTAACATTTTTTAGAATTGAATTTTACTGAGAGTCCAAACAAATCAACACCGATTATCATAGAAAATAATGAGAGGCAAAAAGATAGCTCATATGCTGGTATTTTGAAAGGAGACTACGAAAACGGACTAACAGGTATTATTGCAAAATCTGTGGTTTCTTACCATGTAGTATAGGTGTTTTAAACCAATTAATTACGCTGTGTAATACTACGTTTCCACCTACCTTAAATCCGAGATTTATATAAGTAGATTTAGAATAAATCTCGTGATTTATTGTTTAGATAAGTAGATTTAGAATAAATCTCGTGATTTATTCTAAATCTCGTGATTTGAGGGTTTTTAGCGAAATGCTGCAGAAAACCTCATACCAACTGGTGGAAAAGCTTAGAGGTGAGCGGCTGAATGAGCTGTTGTTCCGTTCTTGTAATGATTCAGCAGCTCACCTCTAAGCTTTTCCACCAGTTGGTATGAGGTTTTCTGCAGCATTTCGCTAAAAACCCCCAAAGAGCGTTATTTGTGGAATTCATCCCTGGAAAATTACCAAGCCTGTTTATTCTTTAATTTTTCTTAGTTAGGAAGTACGTGACACTCTAGCGTTATAGTAGAAAGCCGTAATAATAATTACTGTACAGAAAAAATAAAACAAAATTAGTTTTTAGCGTAAAAAATTTGTGAAAATTTTCATCGGTCATAATCATGTGGCCACCTACTGTATTAACATTAAGTACCGCCGCATTGCAAATTTATATTTCCATGTGATTTACATAGGAAAGATTGTGTTTTTGAGTTTGGAATTTTATAACTTTTTAACAGTTCATCAAAAAGGCTCTACAAAAAAGCTCTTAATAATTTTTTTTGATAAACTCCCCCGTTTCGAAGTTATTCAACTTTAAAATATAATATGCAATTTTTTCTTCATTTTTTAAAATTTTTTTGACGAAACTTTTAGGTTTTTCAAAAAATTTGGCAAACTTTTCGAATACATATTTGTATTCTATGTTGTGTTTTGGCTTCACAGATCCTTTTATATAACTCTCAAACCCCTAATACTATTAAATTAGAATTTTTCAATAAGTTCAAATTATTCATTTTTTCAACTAAAAATTATTTTAATTAATTTTTCGCGTCAGTTTTTTTTAAATGTTATAAATGCTCTAAATGTTGTAGAGCGTTCAATTTTATACAAGAAAATGATTAAATCTAGCCTTTTTGACGAACCGTTAAAAAGCTATAAAATTCCAAACTCAAAAACACAATCTTTCTAATGTAAATCATATGGGAAATAGAAATTTGCGATGAGGCGGTACTTATGTCGAATTCCTTTCAATTTTTTGAATCGCCTCAAAAAAATCGAATTTTTGGTGTTAAAAAGGAACATGAAAACTAACCGAATTCTTTTTGCGATTGTATGTGTGTTATTTGACAATAATTTTTACACGAACGTCAAGCTGAAATCAAATCAATAATTTTGTTTATTTCCTTAGGTAATATTAATTTAATTTTATCAAAATCAATAGGAAATTGGAGATATAGACCAGGGTCGATAATTTTTGAAACCAAAAAAAATCATAGTAGAATGAAACCCATTGGAAAAGGAGGTGAATATGATGAAAATTAAAGGAAAAATAAATTACGGGCGAGCCGAGTTCGGGAAGTGGGTGGGTTGAGTTTTTAATGGTAAAAAATGGTATATCTCAATTTCCGGCAAAACTACAAATCCTATAGAAAAAAGTTGTATGACAAAGTTGTAGGTAATAAAAAGATCTACAACTTTTGTATCAACAATTTTTTCACATAACCTCAAAATTTATGTGAAAAATTCAAAAAACCGAGTTTTTGGTTTTTTATTTTTATCTTTTTCAAAAACAAAAATTTTTCTACGAAATTTGGTGAAAACTTACCTTATTATGTCCCAAATACACTGTAATTTATTTGATTTAAAATATTAATTTGTTCACCGTATTTTGAATTAATACCAAAAAAACACCCTAATTTTCAATCGAAAATTCACGTGTCAAAATATCAGCTTTTTTCAAAAAGTCGGTGGGCATTTCGTTCGTTAAAATGTCTATTTTCTGATGGTGTAAAAAAAATTGTACATTAGTAAACTATAGAACATGTTCTAGTAAAATTAAAAAAATGAAAAAAGCTTGAATTCGACAAAAAAATTTTATCATTGTTTACAATTTTGGCCTATTTATTCAAATTTACACTTTAATAACTCAAAAAACGTAAGATTAATCAATGTTACATGAAATCTTACGTTTTTTGAGTTATTAAAGTGTAAATTTGAATAAATAGGCCAAAATTGTAAACAATGATAAAATTTTTTTGTCGAATTCAAGCTTTTTTCATTTTTTTAATTTTACTAGAACATGTTCTATAGTATACTAATGTACAATTTTTTTTACACCATCAGAAAATAGACATTTTAACGAACGAAATGCCCACCGACTTTTTGAAAAAAGCTGATATTTTGACACGTGAATTTTCGATTGAAAATTAGGGTGTTTTTTTGGTATTAAGTCAAAATACGGTGAACAAATTAATATTTTAAATCAAATAAATTACAGTGTATTTGGGACATAATAAGGTAAGTTTTCACCAAATTTCGTAGAAAAATTTTTGTTTTTGAAAAAGATAAAAATAAAAAACCAAAAACTCGGTTTTTTGAATTTTTCACATAAATTTTGAGGTTATGTGAAAAAATTGTTGATACATAAGTTGTAGATCTTTTTATTACCTACAACTTTGTCATACAACTTTTTTCTATAGGATTTGTAGTTTTGCCGGAAATTGAGATATACCATTTTTTACCATTAAAAACTCAACCCACCCACTTCCCGAACTCGGCTCGCCCGTAATTTATTTTTCCTTTCATTCTTATCATATTCCCCTCCTTTTCCAATGGGTTTCATCCTACTATGATTTTTTTGTACTTTTTAATGTTTTTGAAGGCATCGGCACTGGTCTAATACTATTAAGATCTGAGTGAAGATGAAGTAGAAGGTTAATTATTTTAGCCGTATGTTTTGGTTTTACAGAGAAAAAATTTCCTGAAGACATTCACGGGAAGAAAATTCACAGTAATTGCACTTTTTCACAAGAAGTATGCCAGGAAAAAATATATTTTGATCGCACATTGTTTTTTTTTATTTATTTCATATTTTTCCGCAATAAAACACCGTATACGATTATAATTTACACTTTATTTGAAGTTGGTGTTCCAAATAAACAAATAACAAGAAGAAAACTTCCAGCTTGACGTTTGAGAAATGTCAAATGTTCCAAGTGTGTGTGCAAATCCGTGTAAATCTTTCAAAAAAGAGGGATTAAAAAAAATTCGAATTCTGCTTCGTTTGAGGCGAATTTTTTTTCTATGGAACACGATTTTCAGAAAAAATTCGCTTCGAGATCGCCGAAAATTCGATTTTTACATTGAAAGGAATTCGACATTAATGTTTAATGCTGAAATTCTTACAGTATTTTTTTTTCGTCATTTCCAACAATATTTTCGGTATAACTTTGAACAAAAAAAATTTTTTTAATCAGTGTAATATACATACATATTAAGGGTATCCAAAATCACATTAGTGCGCGCATGTTACATCAAGGCATTCACCTTTATGTATCATCTACCCCACATTTAGCTCAAGAGGTTTCGAACTCTATTCTGCAACCACAGCAACGGAAGTAGAAAGCCCTACTTACAATTTATAATAAATTAATTGCAAGGTGCTGACTAATTCCGTGCTGCTATTGCAGCAATTGCGTCGATGAACCTCTTTTGCTAAATCAGTATTAATAATAAATGTTAAGAATAGGCAATAATAAAGTTAGTCTTAAGACCACCACCAAACAATTTGTTTGATTTTAATAATTATTACTCAACTGGCGCAGTCGGGGCTTTTTCTTTCCGAAGAAAGAAAAAGAAATAAAAAAGAACTTACAAAAAAAGTGACGTTAAAAACAAAAAACAAACAAACAAACAAACAAACAAAAAAAAAAGTGCAATTTCTGATATAAAAAAAAAACTCTAAAAAGTAATCAAAGTTGTGCTTTAGTAATTCGTTTTAGTATTGTATCCGAAGATACAAAAACATATTATATAAAAAAAAGACAACTTTAAGTAAAAAAAAGTGCCTCCTGAAATAATATACTCCAGTCAAAGCGTCGGAAAAAAGGGCCTCACCTTGCGATGAGAGGCACTGTCTGTTTTTATTTCATGGATCGATGGGAGTATATTTAAAAGACTTAAACCCAATTTCTCACCACCTGATCATTCTTTTTAGCGGAGTTATTCACAAAAATGCATTTTTTGGGATATTTTACTTCTAAGCTAATATCTTTGCTCCAGATTATCGCAGACCAAAAAATAAACATACATTCTCTTCCTTATAATATTTTCTATCGTTGTATGTAATTTCATTGTATTTGAGTGAGTAAATATAAAATGGCAGCCATTTAAAGTCAAATTCTTGTTGTTAAAAAACACATTTTTGTCATTATTTCGAAAAAAGCTTATATCATGATTGACATTTTTCTAATCTATTTTGTAGTCCTGCTCATGTCCTGCATTTTACAGAAAAAATGAGCTCTTTATCACCAAAGATGGCCGAGCTATTGATAAATGAACGCATGCAAAACCGGTGCGAAAACACCCAAAAATATCGTTTTTTGGGAATAACTCGACTTCAGAATGTCCTACGGCAAAAAATAAAGCAATGAATTGTTCGTTACAACATTTTCTATCAATTTAGTGCACAATCTTTTTGTTGAAACAAATAAAAAATAAGTAATATTAAGTCAAAGTCGTTTTTTTGTTTAGCAAACTCTTGCCTTATTATTTTGCAAACGGTGCGAATATTGGCTAAGAAAATAAATAATTATTGTAGTCCTTTAAATTATCTACATTTAAAAAAAAAATTTAGCTTTCTACGACCCACGGGAGCCGAGTTATTATAATTTTAAGAAAGCATTAAT
Source organism: Episyrphus balteatus (assembly GCF_945859705.1). NCBI lineage: Eukaryota > Metazoa > Arthropoda > Insecta > Diptera > Syrphidae > Episyrphus > Episyrphus balteatus. Next base: position 105,965,577 of record NC_079136.1, read on the forward strand.
CCGTACGAAAATTCAAAAAAATTTCCCTTGTTTATGATTCGAATACTAGTTCTCAGTGAGAGGGTTGTTTTCATTGTTTCTTGTTATAAGAGAATTTGTCTTATGTTTTTTCGTTGGTCATTTGGACCTTTTTTAAAAAATTAATTTCTCGGCTCGTGTGGGTCGTAGAGAGCTAATTTTTTTTTTAAATTGTAGATAATTTAAAGGACTACAATAATATTTTATTTTCTTAGCCAATACTCGCACCGTTTGCAAAATAATAAGGCAAGAGTTTGCTAAACAAAAAAAACGACTTTGACTTAATATTACTTATTTTTTATTTGTTTCAACAAAAAGATTGTGCACTAAATTGATAGAAAATGTTGTAACGAACAATTCATTGCTTTATTTTTTGCCGTAGGACATTCTGAAGTCGAGTTATTCCCAAAAAACGATATTTTTGGGTGTTTTCGCACCGGTTTTGCATGCGTTCATTTATCAATAGCTCGGCCATCTTTGGTGATAAAGAGCTCATTTTTTCTGTAAAATACAGGACATGAACAGGACTACAAAATAGGTTAGAAAAATGTCAATCATGATATAAACTTTTTTCGAAATAATGACAAAAATGTGTTTTTTAACAACAAGAATTTGACTTTAAATGGCTGCCATTTTATATTTACTCACTCAAATACAATGAAATTACATACAACGATAGAAAATATTATAAGGAAGAGAATGTATGTTTATTTTTTGGTCTGCGATAATCTGGAGCAAAGATATTAGCTTAGAAGTAAAATATCCCAAAAAATGCATTTTTGTGAATAACTCCGCTAAAAAGAATGATCAGGTGGTGAGAAATTGGGTTTAAGCCTTTTAAATATACCCCCATCGATCCATGAAATAAAAACAGACAGTGCCTCTCATCGCAAGGTCAAATGACGCTTTGACTGGAGTAATAATAATAACTTCAAAAAAAAAAAAACAATAAAAAAAAAGAGCAAAAATGACGTCAATTGAGGAGTTAATGAAAAAAATAGAAGTGCTGCAAAAAACCATCGTACTTAAAGACAAACAAATAAGACATCAACAACAACAAATACCTAAAATAGCAGCAGCGAATTTCGAAAAATATCACAATGAGATTGTTGATTTAGGTAAAAAATGTGGTGTTGTATTCCATCAGCGATATTACGAAAACAAAGCTGAATTTGAAACTAAAAGTGATGATGATGAACTTGTTGCCGTTTATGATACCCAAATTGAGACTCTATTAGTTGAGGGCATCAAGAATGAATTTTCTGAATGTGAACTTATTGGGGGAGAAGAATTGGTGGCGAATAAAATTGAACCTTAGCTAAAGGATGAAATTACTTGGATTGTTAATCGAATTGATGGAAGAAAGAACTTTATTCGAAAAATATCATTGTGTTTTATTTCGTTTCTGTTGAATACCAAACACGATGCTGCATTGGGGATCGTTAGAAATCCAATTACTGATGACAAATTCACTGCATACTTACTATAGCATTCGCACTTTTATTTAAACTAAACACAAATTAGTTTCACCTTTCACAAATATATTTCACCTTTTAGCAAATATATTTCACCTTTTAGCAAATATAATTAAACTAAAAGCAAATCAATTAAACCCAAAAGCAAATATAATTAAACTAAAGCAAACTATTTAAACTTTTAGCAAATCTATTAACCCAAAACACAAATTTATTTCACCTTTAAAATGAAAAATGATAGTGATAATATTTTTTTTAATAACGTTAGTTAGTTTGCTGACATTAGAATAATTGAATCATTTATTTGCAAAACATGATAAGTCCATGATTTTAAATTTTTCAGGAGAAGAAAAAAACGTTCTATTTTCTTTTGATATGCGTAGAAAAATTTATAAAAAATATATTCTGTAGAACTCTTGCCTAGCTACAAAATACCGTTTCGTTTTTAATTTTTGGAGCGATAGCTCAAAAGATAAAAAATAAAAACGCTTTTGGACTTATCATACTTTGAAAATAAACGGATGTGAAATTAGTTTTTAAATGGATATGCAAGTTTGCTTCTAGCCCCAGTCTATCAAACAATTGTATTTGAGAATAAAATACAATGTCCGGACTGCTTATTTAACTTTAAAATAGCTTTAAACTTAAGATTTTCAGCCATTAATCTAATATACCATTTACACAAAAAGAAGCTGTTGTTTATTTTCAAAAGATGATAAGTCCGGGACTTATTCTGTTTTTGATACTAAAAAAATATTTCGCGTAGCTGTAAAATCGGATATAGATGGAGTAGATACTTCATATTTTAAAAACAGACGTGGTTATCCCTGGAGTACAAATTTAGTCAAAAAAACGAATTTTGAAAAAAAGTGGACTTATCATGTTTTGCAAATAAATGATTCAATTAGAATAATGTCAATAACATTGCTAGGGCAATCTAATTTTATCAATTTTACTTCAATAACTGCAACCAAGTTATGGTCCATGTTAATCTTACTTAGAACTTGTCGTGCGTATGTTTTGATTAAAGTAAGTGACTTTTTTTTCATTAATAAGCTATGCTATAATTTTTTACCAACATAACTTTTTCGGAAATAAAAAACATTAAAAAACACAGGTTTTACCGCGATGTAACTCAGAAAGTGTAGCTCGCATTAGGAAATGAGATATGGGAGAAAGAAAGATAATTGTATTTGCAAACCGAAAAAATCAGCGAATTTTTTGTGCAACAAGTCGTTTTCGAGATATTGAGAGTAACGCGATTTTTTAAATAGCGGATGTCCCACCCAACAAAAAATTACGTTAACTGAGATTCATACTGAAAATAAACCCCTCTTAAAAACTGCATCAAATCCTAGGTGGAGCTTCTTTTGTTGTTAGATTTTTCCATATTAACTGAAATGCACATTTTGTTTATAGGGTCTTATTGTGGTTTTTGGGTTGTTTCGTTGACTTTAGTGCTACGGACAGCTTCAAAGTCCTCATCCCTTCTTCATAGCTCGATACCAAAAGCTTTTTCTAGAAAAGGTGTAACGGAACTGTTGTTCCTACTTCACAAAGGTGCGATGTCCAGCATCTTCACTTGTCCCTTTGATCCACAGGAAACACAAAGACACAAGTGAATGCGAAGTAGGTTGTCCAGTCTGCGAATGCGGTTAGGCATGCTTGCTTTGGCCATTGGGCTATTCTCGTCGGAGGGGTGGGTCCTTGCAAACGCCACTGGACTGCCGTACATATATCATGCCTATTAATAATGATCATAAACTAATCTACAAATAATATCAACTCTAACAACAACACTTCTTTATGGGAACTGTAGATGGTATTAGTTCCGGAGTGAGACCCTCCCGCTGTTGACTACAATAAGTACCAACTCCATGGCTACCGTACCACTCATAAATTCTCACGATAGCCCCTAACGCAAAGTCTAACAAAAGTTTATGTCAGACTCATCTTTGCCGTCGAAACCATCCCTTAAAATCTACACCCTCTCTAAACACCCTAAACAAAACTTCTAAACAGGCATCATATTAATTATCATTAAAGCTCAAAAATTTGTTTTGTAATGTTTCATCATATTATGATTTTATTTAAAATGTTAATTTATAAAATTCTTAATCTATTCAATTTTAATTTTAAGTTTAGTTTTTAAGTTTAGTTTTGGTTTCATTTTTCATAATTAATTTCAAAATCAACGACTATGGTTCATTATATAATTTCAGATTCAAGTAAGCAACAAAAAAAAAAAAAATAGAAAATGAATTCAAAATAAATAGCTAATCAGCTGTTGGGTCATTGACCCTCTTTCTCTCATGCGAAATTATGATCTTATGATAGTTATCATTAAAATCTAGGTAAAATCGTAATCACTCAATTAATATATGAATTTACCGTTATTATTTCTCTTATAAAAGTTAACATGGGAGGCAATGCTCTAGTTCACTCATATGATGATATTTCTTTATATGCATATTTTTTTTATATAGAATAAGTAAAAATGACTCACCGGATTTTCTCCTCCTGTGAAGTTGTGCGCACGACTTGTTGGGGGGGTATGATCCGAAGGTTTAGTTTGAGTTAGCTTTTTCTAACTCTTTTAAGCTTTCGCTTGCTAAATACACTTTAGGATAAAAAAAGAAATATTTCATATGTGTGAATGGGGTAATCGAAATTGAGAGCAAAAACAAAAAAAATTAGAATACTTAACTTGAGTGTTTAGGATTTCTTAACATTTGAGTAATTTACATTTTCTGGCTTAAACTCAATAAAAAAAAATATCATGACGACTTTAGTCGATGATCGTTGCTGGTTCGTGGTGGGTGTTGAATTTGCTTAATGGATGTTGGGATGCTGGGATGCTGGGATGCTGGGATGCTGGGATGCTGGGATGCTGGGAAGCTGGGATGCTGGGATGCTGGGAAGGGTAATTTATAATGGTGGGCGCAGTAGTTGTCGATGTCGGCTTGGCCTTGTTAGCGAGGTTAAATGTGGTTTTTGATAATTAACAAGGCAATACTATTTTGAAAACCTTGTCAGAGGCTTGTGAACAAAAGCAAGCGGCGGCGTGGATTCTTATCGGTATCGGTACTTTTCTTTTGCTACTGCGTTCGCTTTCTGAGCCCATGTGCGACGATGACGTCACACATGGGTTATGTGACGCGTTCTAAAACGCAAGTTAGCAGGTGTACTACACACACTCGCGCAAACAAGGTTTCTAAAACATAGAAAAATAGTAATGGTAAATTATAAGGTTAGGTCAGGACCACAATAATTTACCTTTTTAGTTTTCGATAAACGATTTTATCGTTATAATTAGACGATTTTGGAATCTCCTCCTGTTCTTTGTAACAAACTGTGACCTATCACGTGCCCACAGCACTCTAGAAGGGGTAGACTCACAGTCAACACTTCAGAAACAATTATTAAAAAAAAAAATTAACATCGTTCTAGCGATAGGGAACGTAAAACAAAAAAAAATAAACTTTGGCTTTCAACTATATCTTACATGTGTTTACTGGGTTAGGTCCTCGTGGGATAAGTTGGAACTTTCTTTTAAATAAAGAACTTTTCTGTACTTTGTTACGTTGTGTCGTCTATTTTAATTGACGAGAATTCTATACAAAAGTACAGAATAACTTAACCTTCTAGGTTTTTTAAAATTTAAGTTAATTGAAGTGCACTGGCTTGATAGCACTATATATAATAAAAAAAACGTGATTTCAGATAATATGATAATGATAATGATAGCTAATCACAATGAGGTCCGCACAGGAAGATGATGAAATTCGGAAAGAAAGAAGTAGTGCGTGATCCGAGTATAATTTGCTCGGCCGCCTTGAGATTATTGATTCGGAATAATATGGAACTGAAACGATAATTCGATAACTGATTATCGAACGAGGTGAAATTAGAATTTTTGATGGCAGAGTTCACTGCACACATTGTAAGGTGGATGAGAGGCTACAAAAAAAAATATTTCCAATGGGGTTGGTTTTATATGGCGACTTACACACAACTTTTCAATTTCTGGCAACTTTTGCCTGAAATGGGAAAGAAATCGACAATTTTGTTGTTGTTAACATGCTTGTTTTATTCGGATTCTTTCTTCTCTCTGCTAATCCCGAATATCTTTAGCATGAACTATACCTAAGCTATTACCATTTAAGTCTGTAAGTTCATATAGGCTATTCCCTGTTATCTTTTTGACTATAGCAGGTACAAATTTTGGACATAACTTGGCGTTACGATTTTTCGTGGCATCGCTAAGGATGAAATTTCGCTTAAAAACACTTTGTCCTACTTTGTATAGTCGACCTTTGCTTCTAAGATTGTAAGATTTTTCATAGTTTTTGTGCGATTCGGCTAAGGATTCTTTTATCCTATCATGTATAATGTTCATCTTCGCTGATTTAGGCAAAACATCGAATTCGGAATTGTTTAAACTCTTAAGTTTTTTGAGCAGCTGATAATCCGACCCATGTTCAATCTTACTTTGTCCATACAGGGCTTCGTGAGGTGACATACCTATCGCCGAATGAATTGTCGTACGTAGTGCGCTTACTATGGACAGCAAGTGTTTGTCCCAGTTAGATTGGTCGGATCCTATATAGGAACGGATCGCTGCGAGGATCGAGCGGTTAACTCTCTCGCTGGCATTTGCCTGAGGTGAATATGCGGCTGTTTTTATGTGCTTTGTGCCATAGCTTGTGAGGAACTTTGAAAATTCCTTACCGATGAACTGTTTGCCATTGTCAGACATAAGGGATTCGGGTACGCCGAAAATCGAAAAAACTTCCTCTTCCAAAAAACTTATAGCAAGCTCTCCTGTAGCTTTACGTAGAGCTTTAACTAACACAAATTTAGTGAGTTGATCAAGGCACACTATTATATGTGTATTACCTTTTTTTGATCTGGGATAAGGTCCTAAAAAGTCTACATATACGTGCTGAAACGGTCTATCAACTATGAAGGCTTGACCCATAGGTGGTCTAAGGACTGAGTTTGTTGCTTTAGAGGTTTTGCAGACGTTGCATTCTCCGACAAACGTTTTCACCTGAGCCGCCATATTAGGCCAGTAAAAACGATCGCGCAGACGGTACAACGTCTTAGCAATACCGCCATGCGAAGCTCGAGGAGGATCATGGGCCAGGCAAACCAAACGAGATGTTAGCATTGATGGGATCCACAGTTTCCAGGTGTTATCGTCTTCTCTAGGATTCCCAGTGCAGGGTTTTACTTTCTTGTAGACGAAATTATCTGAAACGCGAAGATCAGGTAGCTGATCTTGATTTTTCTCTATTGTTTTTATCAACCCCACATACTCGTCAGATTTGAAGGCAGGATCTGCCAGATCAATGCTAAGAACATCAGAAGGATTCATTGTGTCATTTTTTGTAAATGTTATCACATCGACACTGTAGACTCGCGAGAGCGCATCCGGTACTACATTTTGAGTACCCTTCCTATGTTCTATTACAAAAATAAATCGTTGAAGTCTGAGACTCCACCGTGCCAACCTCCCGCTTAAGTCCTTTTGACTCATGAGCCAACGCAGGCTCGCATGGTCGGTCACTATTGTGAACTCTTGACCCTCTATGTAAGAGCGAAACTTTTCAACGCCTAGAACTGCTGCTAAGCACTCTAGCTCGGTAATACTATAATTACGTTGGGCCGATGTGAGCTTATGTGAATAGTAGTATATGGGCCTTTCTACTTTGTTTTCGTCTTCCTGACATAGCACACTGCCCACTCCGGTCGTCGACGCATCGCAAAGAATTTTAAACGGTTTACTGAAATCAGGGTTTATAAGAATTGGTGCCGAGATCAACATCTGTTTCAGTTCTTGAAATGCTTTTAACGCCTCAGGCGTAAAATTGAACGCTTTGCCTTTCTTTAAGGTATCTGTTAGTGGAGAAGCTAAGGATGAATAATTGCTGACGAATCGTCGATACCATCCTGACAGACCCAAAAATCGCCTAACCTGTCTGGTAGTTTTCGGTACGGGAAAGTCCCTAATCGCGGCCACCTTATCTGGATCTGTTTGAACGCACCCTCCACCTACGATAAATCCTAAAAATTTAAGCTCTTTAAAGCAGAATTTAGATTTGGCTAAATTTATAGTCAAACCAGCGTTTTTTAAAAGGGTTGCTAGCTTAGCAAGGATCTCCATATGTTCCTCAAATGTTGACGAGACTACCAACAAATCATCCAAATATACATAAACATGTTGTCTCAACTCGTGTGGAACCACTTTGTCCATAAGTCTGCAAAGCCGCTGTGCAGCATTACAAAGGCCAAATGGCATAACCGTGAATTGATATAAGGGTCTGCCGGGCACGGTAAACGCGGTCTTTTCCCTTGAAGCTCTCTCCAAGGGTATCTGCCAGAATGCGTCCTTCAAATCCACAGTGGATATGAAGTGCGTATTCGTCTGCCGACTAAGCAGGCCGTCAACATGATGAAGTGGATAGGCGTCTTTCTTTGTGGCTTTGTTCACTTTCCTAGAGTCAAGGCACAGCCGATTTTTACCGGGCTTCCGTACCAGGACCATAGGAGAGCTCCACGCACTTTGACTTGGTTCAATTACTCCTAAACTGAGCATCCTATCCAGTTCATCATACATCAGAGCCTGCACCGCTGGAGAGACCTGGTAATGACGTTGTTTCACGGGCTCAGCATCACCTGTATTTATTATATGTTCCTCTAGCGATGTTCGTCCGAGCCCAAATTTTGCTGCGGACGGAAACATGCTAATAACATCTGCTAGGTTCTTGGTTTGATTTGTTGATAGTTCGTGGGCATTTGGGTCATCAGATCTTACTGAGGTCGAGATTTCTGATATGATCTGTGGAGCAATTTCGAAGGATCTCCAAAAATTGACTCCAAGATATAGTGGTTGTTCTAGTGAGGGTACCAGGTACACCAAAATATGCTTTGAAACGCCTTTATATGTGACTTCTGTTGAGAGTTCACCTATGATAGCTTGGGCCTGACCACTAGCTGTTTTGACTTTAGAATTGAACGGTTTAAAAGAAACGCCCTCTGCCTTAATGACATCAAGACATCCGGCTCCTAAGCAGCTAATACTCGCGCCGCTATCTAAAAGACCTAGCATTTTCTTGCCAAAGATTGAAACGGTTGCATATGGCCTTGGGTCGTCACTATTACAAATTTTAGTAGCACAGATAGCTCGATGTGTTTCTCGCTTGTTCTTAAACCTCTCTCTAAGCTTGAGAGTACGCTTGGAAGGTGTATTGAAAATTCTATCACGCACATCATAATATCGTTTCAAACGTTCATGCAAACTTGGCGCATTCAGGTTATTATCTGGTGATGATTCATCATTGCTATCTTCGATTCTATCTGAGGTTCTTTTTAAGATTTGGATATTAGTATTTGTTTTCAGGTTAAAATTATTTTCATTAGATATGGCAGGTGAAATAGTTAAATCCGGTAGTAAAGTATTGGTTAGATTATGTGGTTTTGGTACGTCAGGTAAATTTGATATAGGTAATTGTTTTGTACATTTTAAAGGGGTTTCTGTTCCGGGTTCGCTTGAGGAGGGCAAATCTCCCGGTTCGAATTGCCCCGGTTTCGGTTTAACGAGCACTTAGGACATGTAATTGTTGTATGGTTTTCCAAACCACATCCGTAACAATGCAACTTACTCTGCGGAATAGGACACTTTTTATAACCGTGACCCTTTTCATGGCAGTTCCAACAGGTATAGGTAGTGAAATTTCTTTGCTGTGAGAAGGCCTCAACAGCATCGAAATCATTGTGTTCTTCCTCTTGCAAGTTCAGCTCATTTACTTTGGGTTTCGTGTTAGATGCTGGAGTCGGAAGCATTTTAGATCGCCAGCCTTCGTATTGCGTCATACGTTTCTCAATGGTACGACATACGTAGACCATTTCTGGCAAACTTTTTGTCGAGAAGGTTATTAAAAGCTCACCGGTCCTTCTCTTTACATTTTGTTTCAGCAACTCAATTATTTCTTGGGTTGATTTAGGCACTTTCAACCTAGAATTTAATCTCAAGATATCTTGGTAGAAGTCGTCGAAACTTTCTGTTTGACCTTGTCGGCGGTCAAACATTTTTCTCGAAATTTCGGTGTCGGTGTCAAGACTCCGGAATGTCTCTATAAGAGCCATTTCTAAATGACGCCAATTGGCACCTGGGTTGGCTTTGAGATAAGTCCAGAACCAAGTCTCTACACTTCCTGCTACCAATACATGGAAATGCAGAAAAACGTCTTCCCACGTCACCCTATAGCAGATCTTTAACCGATTTAGCCTGAAAAGGAAATCATCAACCGACATCTTATTATTGTCGAATTGAAGTCTCCACTTTTTGAAATCAACTGGAGGATGCCAGGTTGTTTGATTCGACCCTCGATTGCTTGGACCTGCAGTATTTATATTCAAGGCGTCAAGCTGATTCATAAAATTTTGAAAGTTTTCGCTTGGATGAAAATTTTCCAAGTCCGCTCGAGTGCTTTCAGGTGCATCGCTTGTGTGTCGGTATTGGTTTTGGTTTTGATTTTGAACTACTCGGTTTTGATTTTGATTTTGATCTTGGTTTTGATCAAGAATTGGGTTTGGGTTTTGATTAGGATCTGGGTTTTCGAGGTTTTGGTTAAGACCTTGGTTCGTATCCTCACCTTCCCTTATGTCGTGATCTTGCCCTGAACTTGTATTTAGTTGGTTTTGGATTGAAGATAATTGAACATTAGGAAGGTCATTGGCAACTTCTCGTGAAGGTGCAACAATGTTTCTAAGTCCTTCTTGTATTGTTTTTACAATTTCTTGTCGTAGGCTTTGCCTTTCGACCTAATACTCTTCCTGCCTGGTCTGACGATCTTCTGCTCTACTTAAGTCTATAGAAGCCGTAACAATGTTATGAATATAACGCTGAAGATTTTCATCTTGTGAAAGATTGACTCGACCTGCTCCAGATCCAGAAGGAGGCGGGTCAGGGTTTTCTTGTCCCCCATTTACGTTAGCATCAGGATTATTCTGTGAACCAATCGGTTCTTCTCCTTCAGCTGCAGTTTTTCTTGTAACACGATTTGTAATTTGCGCTTTTGGTGGCATTTTCAATAAATTTTTAAACTTGGGTTTTCAAAAATAGTTAAAATAAAAAAAAAACTACGATTTCGCACTTAATAAAAAAAATTAAAGAATTCTAAAAAAAAATAACTAAAACTTTCAATGTCAAAAAACTGTATACTCATCGATTTAAAGAGTGTTTAGAAAGTGAAACATTTTTAAGGAAACTTACTGACGACGAAAAAATAAAGAAAAGTGTGTTGATTTTGTATACATTTATATGAAGTTAATATAATCGAATTTGTTTTGTAAGCGCTGCAATGAGATATGCGAATTTCATGCTAATCTACATCGGTCGCCTAACTTGTTTCAAACTCAAGAAACTTTGATAGAAAGTTGTTTTAATCTTTATGTAACTTGTAATATTATTTGCATTTCAATTTATTTGTTTGTGTGGGACAATTTAAAGCTTGTATTGTAACGTACATAAATCATATCAATATATCTATTGGTTAAAACATAACTCGGGCGCAACTGTCGAAGACGTGGTATACTTGTACCGATATCTTCCGGTCGTCCGAAGAAATGCTCTAAGCCAATGCTAAACTCCGTAAAACTAGGAAACTTATTTCCAATTTAATGCAAATCCGAAAATGTTGTAAATTGTACATGAATCTCAGGACACTAAATTATTAAAATAAAGCTCCGATTGTTCTATCAAACTTCCAAGGAAAATGGCAACATGTGGTTCTGTTATGGAACTATACTACTGGACAAATCCTTCTTGGGGTTATGATACAAATACTTCAATTAAAAGTTTTGAAATAAAAAAAAATTTAGCATCAAATAGATAAAAAGATTGAGCCGTATAAAGCAAAAAATATGAGGCTAATAAACCTTAAAGCTGACCGTATATTCTCGCTATTCTTGCCCCACGTTGGGCGCCACCTGTGTAACGGAACTGTTGTTCCTACTTCACAAAGGTGCGATGTCCTGCATCTTCACTTGTCCCTTTGATCCACAGGAAACACAAAGACACAAGTGAATGCGAAGTAGGTTGTCCAGTCTGCGAATGCGGTTAGGCATGCTTGCTTTGGCCATTGGGCTATTCTCGTCGGAGGGGTGGGTCCTTGCAAACGCCACTGGACTGCCGTACATATATCATGCCTATTAATAATGATCATAAACTAATCTACAAATAATATCAACTCTAACAACAACACTTCTTTATGGGAACTGTAGATGGTATTAGTTCCGGAGTGAGACCCTCCCGCTGTTGACTACAATAAGTACCAACTCCATGGCTACCGTACCACTCATAAATTCTCACGATAGCCCCTAACGCAAAGTCTAACAAAAGTTTATGTCAGACTCATCTTCGCCGTCGAAACCATCCCTTAAAATCTACACCCTCTCTAAACACCCTAAAAAAAACTTCTAAACAGGCATCATATTAATTATCATTAAAGCTCAAAAATTTGTTTTGTAATGTTTCATCATATTATGATTTTATTTAAAATGTTAATTTATAAAATTCTTAATCTATTCAATTTTAATTTTAAGTTTAGTTTTTAAGTTTAGTTTTGGTTTCATTTTTCATAATTAATTTCAAAATCAACGACTATGGTTCATTATATAATTTCAGATTCAAGTAAGCAACAAAAAAAAAAAAAATAGAAAATGAATTCAAAATAAATAGCTAATCAGCTGTTGGGTCATTGACCCTCTTTCTCTCATGCGAAATTATGATCTTATGATAGTTATCATTAAAATCTAGGTAAAATCGTAATCACTCAATTAATATATGAATTTACCGTTATTATTTCTCTTATAAAAGTTAACATGGGAGGCAATGCTCTAGTTCACTCATATGATGATATTTCTTTATATGCATATTTTTTTTATATAGAATAAGTAAAAATGACTCACCGGATTTTCTCCTCCTGTGAAGTTGTGCGCACGACTTGTTGGGGGGGTATGATCCGAAGGTTTAGTTTGAGTTAGCTTTTTCTAACTCTTTTAAGCTTTCGCTTGCTAAATACACTTTAGGATAAAAAAAGAAATATTTCATATGTGTGAATGGGGTAATCGAAATTGAGAGCAAAAACAAAAAAAATTAGAATACTTAACTTGAGTGTTTAGGATTTCTTAACATTTGAGTAATTTACATTTTCTGGCTTAAACTCAATAAAAAAAATATCATGACGACTTTAGTCGATGATCGTTGCTGGTTCGTGGTGGGTGTTGAATTTGCTTAATGGATGTTGGGATGCTGGGATGCTGGGATGCTGGGAAGCTGGGATGCTGGGAAGGGTAATTTATAATGGTGGGCGCAGTAGTTGTCGATGTCGGCTTGGCCTTGTTAGCGAGGTTAAATGTGGTTTTTGATAATTAACAAGGCAATACTATTTTGAAAACCTTGTCAGAGGCTTGTGAACAAAAGCAAGCGGCGGCGTGGATTCTTATCGGTATCGGTACTTTTCTTTTGCTACTGCGTTCGCTTTCTGAGCCCATGTGCGACGATGACGTCACACATGGGTTATGTGACGCGTTCTAAAACGCAAGTTAGCAGGTGTACTACACACACTCGCGCAAACAAGGTTTCTAAAACATAGAAAAATAGTAATGGTAAATTATAAGGTTAGGTCAGGACCACAATAATTTACCTTTTTAGTTTTCGATAAACGATTTAAACGATTTTATCGTTATAATTAGACGATTTTGGAATCTCCTCCTGTTCTTTGTAACAAACTGTGACCTATCACGTGCCCACAGCACTCTAGAAGGGGTAGACTCACAGTCAACACTTCAGAAACAATTATTAAAAAAAAAATTAACATCGTTCTAGCGATAGGGAACGTAAAACAAAAAAAAATAAACTTTGGCTTTCAACTATATCTTACATGTGTTTACTGGGTTAGGTCCTCGTGGGATAAGTTGGAACTTTCTTTTAAATAAAGAACTTTTCTGTACTTTGTTACGTTGTGTCGTCTATTTTAATTGACGAGAATTCTATACAAAAGTACAGAATAACTTAACCTTCTAGGTTTTTTAAAATTTAAGTTAATTGAAGTGCACTGGCTTGATAGCACTATATATAATAAAAAAAACGTGATTTCAGATAATATGATAATGATAATGATAGCTAATCACAATGAGGTCCGCACAGGAAGATGATGAAATTCGGAAAGAAAGAAGTAGTGCGCGATCCGAGTATAATTTGCTCGGCCGCCTTGAGATTATTGATTCGGAATAATATGGAACTGAAACGATAATTCGATAACTGATTATCGAACGAGGTGAAATTAGAATTTTTGATGGCAGAGTTCACTGCACACATTGTAAGGTGGATGAGAGGCTACAAAAAAAAATATTTCCAATGGGGTTGGTTTTATATGGCGACTTACACAAAGGTTAAATCAGTTTGCGATTAGTTTAAATAGATTTGCTAAAAGTTTAAATAGTTTGCTTTAGTTTAATTATATTTGCTTTTGGGTTTAATTGATTTGCTTTTAGTTTAATTATATTTGCTAAAAGGTGAAATATATTTGCTAAAAGGTGAAATATATTTGTGAAAAGGTTAAATAATTTGTGTTAAGTTTAAATAAAAGTGCGAATGCTATACATTTACGTTCATACATGCATACATACTTATTGAGTTTGTAATTTTTTATATTCAATATTCAAGCATAACAAAAAAACATTTTAAATGGAAATTATCTTATCTATAAATTTTAATAACTGTTCTTTAAAGATTGATCTGATGACATTGTACTTAATGAAATGGACAACCATAAAAAAAAAAAATTTTGTAAACCGGAGGATATTATCACATCCATTATATTTTGAAGGTATATAAAAAAAAACTAAGGCATTTGTTTCAATATTTTTGAGGTTATATAAAAAAATGGTCTTAGTAAAAGTTGTAGAGATTTATATTATCTACAACTTTTGCATTTAACTTTTTTCGATAGGAGGTCTACTTTTGACAGAAATCATAAAAAAACACGATTTTTGACACCCACCCCACTTTTTCGCCCACTCATCCCCTTTTCCCCAATTTGTTTGAATTTATTAGAATTAAACATCTAAAACACAAGCCAATTTAAAAAAAAAACAACTGGGTACATAGGTATTTCTTTTTTTCAAAAAATGTTTGTTTGTGAAAAATGATCTTCTATTTTAAAACGAAAAGCTAGACTCAAAAGAGGAAGCAAGTTTCGCGTTTTTTTATTTCAATTTGATTCTTATTATATCTGAAGATATAACCAAGATAAAAGACTTTTAAAGCAGAGGATAAATAATACCAAATAATAATAAATTCAATATAGACACATTTTGAAGAATTGTAAAAAAAAAAAAAAAAAAACAAACAATATTTTTAGAACTATGTAAATAATTACTCAAGTAATTTAATTAAACAAAAAATAAAAAAAATACAAATTGTGACAACTAAAAAGCATATACAAAAACAATCAATTATAACATTTCGATTTTGGTATTATTTATCCGAAGATATAATATACCTAAAAAAAAGAAAACATTAAAGCAGAAAATAATATTAAATCCATTATATTTTGAAGAATTGTTTGAAAAATAAATAAAATGTCTTAGTTTCTCTCAAGAAAAATTATGTACATGTATATATAATTCAACTTTATCTATTGTTTACACAAATTGTTGGAAATATACTTTAATTTTAACAAGAAAAAAAAAATATAAATAAATATACTATAAAATTGTATGCAAATGAATTTACTAAAAAGAAACAAAAATCAAATGTATTAATTGATGAAGAACAAAACCTTAAATAAAAAAAAAGTATATAATATTTTATTGAAATGATTGAAAACTACAAAAAAAAAAAAATCAAACTTGTCATGAATATAGAAAAACAAATAAGAACTTGATATAGTAAACAAAAAAAAAAAACCTAATTATGGAATTATAAATAAAAAAAACAATAACAATAATAATAATAATAATAATGTAGATAAATACTGAAAAAAAAAAAAATTTTTTGTAACATTGAGATCCAGGAGAATCTCAAATCAAGGGGGGGAGGTGTTACATCAAGGCATTCACCTTTATGTATCATCTACCCCACATTTAGCTCAAGAAGTTTCGAACTCTATTCTGCAACCACAGCAACGGAAGTAGAAAGCCCTACTTACAATTAATAATAAATTAATTGCAAGGTGCTGACTAATTGCGTCGATGAACCTCTTTTGCTAAATCAGCATTAACCCTTAAACCCCTAAGACCGTCTACAGACGGTCACTTCGTCATTTGTGCTGTAATTTTTTTTTAGAATGTGAGCAACCTCAGCTTGAATTAGACTGACGGATTACCATAAGTGTCAAGAGAAGTTGTAAAAAAAAGTTACAAACGATGAAGCTCTAATCCAGCTAACTTTTTCAGCAGGAACGCAACAAGAGCAAGAACCAAATTTGGCAACTCCGTTTAAGTCGAAAAAGAACTCCGTCGCTACTGAAGAAGCTTCAGGACCTTCAACTATGCCATCAGCTGGTGGCTTCAATGGAGCTGGTTAGTATTGCACACATAAGAATATACGCATGTGCAAGACTAACAACCAGATGTGGCAACGCCGTTAAAGCCAAAAATATTGCTCGGTCACCGTTGCCCGCCGAAGAAGGTTCAAGCTTTTCAATTATGACATCAGCTGGTCGCTTCAATAGAGGAATGAACTTGCGTTTAGGGGGAAAGCTGATTTTCCGCCTGAAATAAAAAAAAAACTTCAAACACCTTTTAAGTTTTTCTCATACCTACTTCTCCACTGACACGGTCTAATAGATTTGATATCCCTTGTAACAAATCAGGATGATATAAAAGCCGTGTTTTATTGGTAACTCAGTACTTAGCTCAGTAAAATTTTACACGGTAAACAACAACAAATGATTGCTAAGGATAAATAAAAATTTTTTATTTGTTGGTTTACAGAGAAAATTTTTTTATAGACATATACATTTTTGACCCTTCAACAATATAGGATTATAAAAAATAAATAAAAGTAATCTTTTTTTGTTGTTTACAGCATAAAAAGTTTACTCAGTAAAATACTGAGTACCAATAAAACACGCCTAAAGTTTGCCAAACATGGAATTCGAAGGTATATTTGAGTTTTGATTTGTATGTCCATTTTTCCATATTGCAACATCGAAGCATTGGAACGCAGAAGGGTTTCGGCTCATTATACCTGACTGTTTATCAAAAAACAAATTTGAGCAAATTCACAAAATATTATATCGTTCAACGGCAAGTTTTAACGTGTAAAGAAAGGTTATGTGGGGTAAGATGGGGAACGAAAAAAAATTTTACATTGTATAAAATGTCCGAAACACACATTTTGTACCAAATGCATACGCATTTGCGTTTTTTCAAAATTAAAGAACTTTTTAAAACATTTCTTAGAGAATAATTTGTAATTTTGAAATGAATAAAACATTTATTTTGGATTTGAATCATTTGTTAATTGTTATATTTTCTTAGCAGTTAACCACCAAGACCGTCTACAGACAGTCTTTTCCACCTGGCGCTTCCAGGTGACATTTTTTGGATAAAAGGGCATCATATTCGTATTTTTCAACCTAAAGTCATATAAGAACCAACATTCCTTTAAAAAAATATCTTATATTTTAATGTCAGTGGTTTAAGGGTTAATAATAAATATTAAGAATAGGAAATAATAAAGTTAGTCTTAAGACCACCACCAAACAATTTGTTTGATTTTAATAATTATTACTTAACTTGCATGAGTACTCATTCCGAATCTGAAGGTAAAATTGCACTGGCCAGTGCTAATCCGGTTTTCAGAGGGCAAAAGTTTAAAAAAATTATTAGCAGCATAAGGGTGGCGGGAAAACTAAGGCATTTGTTTCAATATTTTTGAGGTTATATAAAAAAATGGTCTTAGTAAAAGTTGTAGAGATTTATATTATCTACAACTTTTGCATTTAACTTTTTTCGATAGGAGGTCTACTTTTGACAGAAATCATAAAAAACCACGATTTTTGACACCCACCCCACTTTTTCGCCCACTCATCCCCTTTTCCCCAATTTGTTTGTGGGCAATTTATTTTTCCCCTTTCATATACCATTTATCCTAAATTTTCTAACCACCCATATGCTGCTACTAATTTTTTTATTTTCAAAATTTATTGGCACTGGTCTACAATACCCGAACAGTTAACGGAAATTCAGAAGTAAAAACGCTGTAAAACATTATTTATTGAAGAAAAATACACGACAGGTGTAAGAATACTTTATTATAAAAACATAAGATTGTGTCAATGGGTACAAAGGTCTTATTATAAAAAAAAAATAAAAACCGAAGGCATCTCGTTTTCACAAGAAGCCGAACACTAATTGCCTTATTCCGAACACTAAGGTGCCTGATTCCGAACACCATACATTTTAATAATTTTCTTCTATTATTTAGATAAAAACTCTTATAACTAATTTAAATAACAAAAATATGGAACCTTCAAGTTATACAAAAATGTTCCATACATATGTATTTATAAACCAAATAGGAAACGGTTGTGGCTCTTCGATGGGCTCAATTTTTTAGTTATGGCTATGATTATGTGGCGTTAGATGTGCATTCTAAAGCCTGGTTGGTAGACACATTAGATAAAATTTATTATGGAGGCATTTTGTATGGTCGACCGCGTAAGGGTCGAAGGGATAAATTCCATATCTGCGCAATACATTTTGTATAAAACCGAAACGGTCTTTATTTTCTAGAACGTGCACAACAGTCCGCAGAAGTTTGTTTTTGTCACCTACGTATTTTCCAACGTTCGTTGCCTTTTAAACTGGTCCACTCCACTATTAAAGCTCGGCAGTGACTCTTGAGCTATTTCAAAGCTCCAAAATCTGCCAGCTGCATGATGTGGATTGTATTCGAGGGAGAAATGAAGTTTTTTATGAAATATGAATAATTATTTATTTTGTTTAAATATTTATAAATTTGTATACCTAAATAAAAAATATATATAAAGGAAATTTATAGCAGTTGCCTAGTTCCAAACAGTAGTATTCGGGGAAGGGAAACTCATTAAAATAGTTTAGGTTAGGGTTAGGTAGAAATGGCTGTCAGGAAAACGACTGACACACTTAGACCATTTATTGGTCCGTTGTGATATCATGATTTTGTAAGGAAATTCCTCACTAATTAAACCAGTTGGAGCTTTTAATGAAGCGGTGAAGGTTGAAGATGTCAGTATTGATTAGTTCACTAGTATCTTCTAAGAAATATTTTTCCAAGTATTTTTTACGTCTACTGGAACAGGCAGGACATGAGCAGAGAAGATGTTGGATTGTTTCTTCTTCTTCCTCATCAAGGCAACTTCTACAGAAGTCGTTAGAGATTACGCCAAGTCTTATGGAGTGTATAGCTATGAGACAGTGTCCTGTTAAGACAACTATTACAGAGCTGATATGCAATCTGCTTAGAGACAGTAAATTTTTTGAACGTTTTGGATCTAGCCTAGGCCAGATCTGCTTGGTCGTTTGGCAAGTTATAATGTTTGACTATCGTATGTTTGTTGCCTCTATAGCTTCTTGCTTGAGCATGAGTTTGCACGTTGCGATTGGTATACCAATATTTGCCTTATTGGGTGAAATTGGTATTAGAGTTCCATTTCTGGCGAGTTCGTCTGCTTCACAGTTTCCCAGAATATCTCTGTGACCCGACACCCAAAAGAGGTGAATGTTAAACTGTTGTGACATCTCCATGAGAGATGATCGACAGTCGCGGGCAGTTACGGAGTTTGTGGAAACCGAAGCTAACGATTTAAGGGCGGCCTGGCTATCAGAGAAGATGCGGATATCCGATGTAGATATCACGTTTTCTTTGAGCCAAGTCAATACTTCTTTAATCGGCATTATTTCCGCTTGGAACACGCTGCAGTGATTAGGGAGACGGAAGGAGAGACTAACATTAAGTCTATCTGAGTAAACCCCGCCACCCACTCCGTCATTGGTTTTAGAACCATCTGTGTAGAAATGAATTGAATCATCTCTCAGAAACTCAGCATTGTCCCATTCTGATCTATTTGGGATGGTGACTTCATAATTATTGCCAAAAACCAATTGTGGGTGGTGTAGTCGGAGTGACTGTGGATTGATCCGAATGAATTCAGAATATTTGTGTGACCAATGGAGTTATTGGTCCATTGAGAGATGGCTTGGAGTCTTATAGCAGTGCTCACGGCCACCTGCTTGCTGATAATATCTATGGGTGAAAGATTGAGTAATATATCAAGAGCGGCGGAAGGTGTCGAACGGAGAGCTCCGCTGATGCACATGCAGGCTGAACGTTGGACTTTGCTTAACTTGTCGCGATATGTTACTTTTTCCAGAGCAGTCCACCAAACTGCTATCCCGTAAGTGAGAATATGTCTGATGACCGCAATGTATTGCCAATGAGTTATTTTAGGGGATAGTCCCCATTTATTCCCTATAGCTTTTTTGCAAGAAAAGAGTGCCACTGTGGCTTTCTTATTCTTTCTTGTATGTTGGTTTTCCAGTTTAATTTGCTATCCAAAATAAGACCCAGGTGGAACACCATTAATAGAGGGGGGGTCTAGTTGTGGAATTTTATATTTCTTTGTAAAGAGGACCAGTTCTGTTTTTTGAGGATTTACCCCCAATCCACAGTTTGTTGCCCATTTTAGTAACTTATTGAGAGCAGTTTGCATTAGTTCTATTATAGTATGGAGATATTTTCCTGAAACAGCAATGGCGACGTCGTCAGCGTATGCAATCACTTTGAATCCATCTACTTCTAGATTGACTAGTAGTTCGTTAACCACTAAGTTCCACAGGAGTGGGGAGAGTACCCTTCCTTGTGGTGTACCTCTACTAACAGATCTTCTTGCTGAGAAATCTCCTAGAGTTGAGTTAATAATTCTGCTTTTCAGCATAAAGTTTATTAGCTCGCTCAGTGAGCTATCTACTTTAAGGTTCTTCAGTGCATTTGTGATTGCTATGTTGCTGACGTTGTTGAACGCGCCTTCAATATCAAGAAATGCAACTAAGGTGAACTCTTTGTGATGGAGGGAATATTCAAGTGGATATCAATCATTCGTTCTAGAGTTTTAAGAAGGAATGATGATAAGCTGATAGGTCGGAGGTCTTTCGGATTGACATGAGAGAATTTGCCTGCTTTGGGTATGAATACAACTTTAACTTCTCTCCATAGGGCAGGGATGTGTTTCAAGCTTACACATCCATTCAGAATTATCTCTAAAGGACTTTGCACATGAGCTACGAACTACGAACTGCGAACTGTGGATGGTCGCATATTTTGACATATCTTTCACATGAGTTAATATTTCAATTCGCAGACAGCGACGAATTGTCAATAGAAAATAGAATAGAAAACAAAAACAAGAGTAATTTTGAGGTTAAGTCGCGCGCGAACAATTTATTCGTTGTAGTGTGGATGGTATGTGGAACGCGAATAGAGTTTGACAATTCGTAGCAACCAAACTGCAATTCGTAACTACCAAATTGTTTTTACAAATTTTTCTTATTTTAGCAAATAAAATGCAAATTTTAGTATTCTAACATTAGTATCAATTGGTTTCTTATAATTTGAACCATTTTTTGTTTGAAATTGAGTCGTAGAAATGTGTTAAATCTCGTTTGTTCGTCCATTCGTTCATTCGTTGGTCGCTCTCATGTGCAAAGTCCTTAAGATTGGAATTAGAATATCTGATGCCATTTGAAGTTCGGCTGGTATTATACCATCCGGTCCAGCGGATTTGTATGGTTTGAAGGCCCACTTTAGCTTCTCTCTTGTAATCAGACCGAGATTGTTTTTTGAATTTGTGTCTGGCCCTGATGGGTCGACTCTGTTTATGATGTTTGAGCTACTTGGAAAATGAGTATCTAGTAGAAAATTGAGTGATTCTTCACAGGAGTTGGTCCAGGTCTAGTGGATTTAGCGAGATTGAAAAGTTTTCTACAAGCTTTTCTGTGCGGTTCTAGCCCTGAGTTCCACCAATGTGGCTTTTGCTTTCCTCTTACTTGTATGAGTGGGCAGGAGTTGTTCATTGATAGGTTAAGGGCAGAAGTGAGATCATTGACTTTGTTGTCGAGATCGATTGTGTTTGAGGGATAACTTAGAAATTCGGGTTTAAGTAAGCTTTTCAGAGTTTCCCTGTATTTTTGCCAGTTAGTCTTGCGATAGTTTCGGAATGCTAACTGTTTAGTAGTTACATCATTAAGACTAAATTGGATGTATCTATGATCAGAGAACGAGTGCTCTTCAGATACTTTCCAATTTAAGATCCTTTGATGAATCGAATCGGAGACAAGAGTAATGTCTAGTACTTCTTGTCGGTTTCTGGTAACGAATGTTGGTCCATTGCCAGTATTACTTACTTTTAGGTTAGTACTCAAAATAAAATCAAAAAGTGACTCACCTCTATCATTTATGTCGGTACTTCCCCAGACCGTGTGATGGGCGTTTGCATCGCAACCAATTATGAGGCAGATCTTTTGCCGTTCAGCATCGGCTACAAGTCTCCGTAGTTTTTCTGTTGTTCCTTGGTTTGCAATCTGACCGCGGTTACATCTCGATCGCTGTAACTAGGGAGTAAATATACATTAGTGCTAATATGCATGATCTGGGGTCACCTTAGTCCGATGCATATAGCAAGTTGTACCCAGGAGTCCTGAGTCCCTGAACCATGGACTTGCAGATCCATGGTTCCTGGACCAGCACCACGTCTTCCCCATTCTTGTGGATTCTGAGAAGAAGGGAGGCCGAAGCCTGCTTGGAGTGGTGAAGGTTAATCTGAACTAACTGGAGCATGAATGCTGCTGTTAGTTTGATCAGCCCCCACCACCGTAAGGTCGAGGTCTTCTTCGGATTCTGACTCAGAAGATGAACGTAGGAGTTCATCTTCGCTGAGTAGAATCCTGTTGAGATAGTCATCTGTTTCCATCTCAACATAGGAACTATCTGGGATTGGAGCCATTATGGCTGGCGTTTTAGAGCCCGAGGGGACCTCCTCAGTTTATTTATTTATTTCAATTCGTTAAATACTAACGTGAATATACTTATAGATATATACATAATACTTAAATCTAAATTAATTACTCTAAGCTATTGAAAAACATAGTTTTGAATTTAATGCATTTAAAATTGTCATTTACAGACTCGATACAAAAGTAAAGTTTATTGAATATTATTATCAATTGATTGAGGGGGCTATTTGCACCATAGTTCGATCTACTAAAAATAAGGCACAATGGTTGGCGTAACCTTATACTTGTGCGACTATAACTGAAATTTAACCGACTTAGAACCGATGGGGATGATATTGACCCATTAATAATTCCAACAATAAAACAAAACTGCAAATACTTTCTATGGTCAGTAAGTGAAGGAAGATTTATTAATTTGAGTCTTTGAGAGTAAGGGGGAAGTAAATTATCATGTGACCAAGGAAGAAAACGAAGACAGAAACGCGAAAACCTTCTCTGTATTGCTTCAAGTCTTGTTATATGAGTGGCATAGTAAGGTGACCACACTACACAGCTATATTCGAGTATTGGTCTTACAAAAGAAACAAAGAGCAATTTTAGCACGTAAGGGTCGCGGAAATCGCGAGCAAATCTCTTTATAAATCCTAGTATTTTATTAGCTTTTTTAATAATGTAGTTTAAATGATCTATAAATGTTAGCTCAGGATCAAGAATAACTCCTAAGTCTGAAAACACGGGGACTTTACTTAAGTGACATGAATCAAACGAATAATTAAAAACAAACGGGACTTTTTTGCGTGTAAAACTCATAGTTTTACACTTGTCGACATTAAGAACAAGACGATTTTTATTGCACCATTCCCTAAATAAAATTAAGTCTTCTTGTAAGAGTAAACAGTCAGAAGTACATTTAATACTTTTGAAAAGCTTAATGTCATCAGCATAAATAAGGACGGACGAATTTTTAATGATCGAAACCAAGTCATTTATAAATAAAATAAATAAAATTGGGCCTAAATGGCTACCCTGAGGAACACCTGAATTGACGACAAATTGGTTCGAACACATATTACGAAATACAACACTATAAAGCCTATTTTTTAGATACGAGGATATCCAATTTAAAAAACTATTATTGAATCCAAGATTGCTTAATTTTAATATTAATGTTTTATGACACAGCTTGTCAAAGGCTTTACTAAAGTCAGTGAATACACAATCGACTTGCCCACGTTTTTCAAAAACATCTAAACAAAAGGACGTGAAGTTAAATAAATTAGTGACGGTAGACTTTTTTTTGACGAATCCATGTTGTTGATCACAAATAATTGACGTACAGTTAAAGGTAAGTACATTACATACAATTGACTCAAACAGTTTTGGTATCACAGATAATTTAGCTATAGGTCGGTAGTTCATTATTTCGTTTTTAGGACCTTTCTTGTGCACAGGAATAATGAATGCACTTTTCCAGATATTAGGAAAAAGAGAACTTTCTAAAGACTTATTAAAGAGAACACATAACGGATATGACAAATAAGAAACACATTTTTTTTAAAATAGAGGATGGCAGTCAGGGCCTGGACTGAAACACTCATCCAGTTTTATTATACTTTGTGCAACGGTATCTTCGTTTATATCAAAATTTATAGAATTTAAGTGAGGGAAATTCACCTCAGCCGAAGAAAAGTAAGAAGGGTTCTCTGAATTTGAATCTTCGAAAGCTTCTTTAAAGAAGCTTGCAAACATATTTGAGATAACCTCGGGTTCATGACTAGTTGACGATGAATTTTTCATAGAGTTTGGGTAGCCGCTAGTTTTTTTCTTACAATTAACAAATTTCCAAAAATTATCAGGATTTGATTTTAGATCACGTTCAATTTTAGAGATATAATTTTCGTATAAAGAATTTGAGTGTTCTGCAAATAATTGTTTTATAATTAAGAATGTTTCAAGATCTTCATCGGTTCTTGTACTATTATATTTTACCCAGGCTTTGTTTCTTTTATTTTTTAAGTTTTTAAGATGTAAGTCAAACCATGGTGGAACATTAGATTTGCCACGTCCTCTTTTAAGTGGAATTGTCTTACAAAAGCAATCAAAGAGTGTAACATAAAAAAGGTTACACATATCATTAATATTGCAACTAGAAAATAATTGATTCCAGTCAATGGTACATAATAAATTAAAAAGTTCTATATAATTACATTTACTAAAATTAAATTCGAGATCGTTTATAGAGTTATGGTGAGGAGAAGATAAGTTTAGATTAAGCGCAATATCTAATGCAGGATGATGTCGATCTTCGTCTGTTAGCTTAACAGTCGAGGCTATGACTGCAGTTTCGGCGCTTACGGTATCACAGAAAAATATTAAGTCTAGTGTTCTTCCTAAAGTATTAGTCACTCCGTTAAACTGGCTTAGTCCACACGATGACATACCATCAATTAAAGAAATTTCAGTTGAGCTCGATGCATTTACGGGAACGTAGAAGTTATCGTCATCAATTTTAACCCAATCAAGGTTTGGTAGGTTAAAGTCACCTACAATCAAAATTTCATCTTCAGGTTCCAAAAGCACATAGATATGCAGTCATTCAATTTTTCATAAATTTCTGTATTAGAATTCGGAGGAATGTACGCTGCTATAATGAATAAATTTCCTGAGTCAAGTTGAATTTTCATGCCCAAAGCTTCAATATTGGCTGATCTAAAGTCGTTGATCACGCATCCAATAAGTGAGTTTTTTATTGCAAAAAGTATTCCACCTCCTACAGTGTTGGAATCGTCCAAATGGTGACGATCACGTCTAAAGACTTGATAGGAGGTATCCAAAAGCTCAGAGTCGAGAATAGAATTATTCAGCCAAGTTTCAGTCAGTATAATGACGTCGTGAGGAAGATTGTTTGCATTTTTGTAGATCTTATTGGTCTTTGTCCGAAGTCCATTTACATTTTGGTAATATATTAATATCTGATTAAGCTGCTTTGACGTTGTTTCAGCGTTGTCCGGTTTTGACGAAAAGGATTGTGAGTTCCTACTCGGTTGCTCGGTCTATTCACAAACTCATGCATTATGACGCCAACTGGCCAAAACGATGTTGAGTTAAGTACGTGGAAAACTGAATCAGGGGCACGTATCTTAAAAGAAGAATATTTTGCGTGGTTTCGATGCAGAATTTTTTCAACATTTATTATAAATGATGTTCCCAGTTTTTCTGACACATAATTTTTGATATCGAGGGCATTTGTTGAAGGGGCAAGTTTAGAAAGAAATAAAACTTTTTGTCCTTCTACAGCCCTAAGTCCAGTTACAATTGGAGACAGCATCTCATTAGTTCGATTGGTATCAATATTTGGACGTTTTGGAGCAGTATATTGCGGTAGTTGTTTAGACGATATTGGAAGTGACATAGAAGTAATTGAAGAACTGTTGGTAGATGAAGAAGTTGATGATTCTGTGTTACGTATAGGTGTGGGATCAGTAACAGCTGAAGGAAGTTGCACTTGTAATGATGACGAAGAGAGAAGAGAAGGAGTAGGTGCATTCACGTTAAAGTTGAAATTTGGGATAGGGCGAGATAATGTGTGATTACTAAATATAGATACAGCTGTTTTTTTCGATGCAGGGTTTATATCGGAATTTTCATCATCGATAACATCACTTTTTCGTTTATGTTGTGTTTCAGTACTACTTTGTGATTCAGGAGTTATATTATTTGAACACTTTAATGTGTTTTCTGTTTGTAGTTGTGAGGGTGATGATATATTTTCGATTTTGTCAGAGAGAAATAATAATTGTTTTTCCAAATTTTCTAACTGCTTCATGTTTTGCAGAACGTCACGAACAATATTATTATCAGAAAATGGATCGCATTTGTCACAAAAGTAGTAGAACGACTTAATTTTATTAAAAAGTTTGATGCTGCTAAAGGAGGCACCAATACAAAGAACATGAAAAGTTCTTCTACAATTTCCACTACACATAATGGAATCTATCATGTAGTCGCAGATTTTTTCGCAAGATCCACAGTTCGCCATACTGCTTCAGTTATTATTTAATTTATGTCTTAATCGAAATTATTTTATATTTTCTTTTATCAGTTTAGTTTTTTTTTTTTTTTTTTTAATTTAAATTAAAATTCGTAATTGATCACCCTATGCAGTAGTAATAGCCTTTCTGAGGTTTCTAGGTTACGACAGGTGGCGCTGGGGTAAACGTCAAAACTGATGGATGATGATTTGTTGTTTTAGACGTAAAACAGCTGATTTTAGAGTAGTGAAATAAAGAGAAAACAAAGTGTGGTGTGTAGTCTCTTGAAATAGTTACTCGGCAGAACATAGACTAAAGATGAACTCACCGGGAAGAAATTTACTGATAGCTTGTATGTTGTATGTAATGATGAAGTATGATGAAAAGGGCATCGGATGGGGGCCAGCAAAATTCTCTTAGTGTGATGAATGCAATGAAGGACAAAAAAGCATCATCCAGTAGGTTAGGACGGTTTGCAGCAATATAAATGCCAAACACTCAGGCAAAGTTCGGTTGCGGTATGAAAAGGGAAACAAAAAGTTGGGATTCAATGCAGTATCCAAAAATGCTTCGTGTGCAGAACATATATAAAAAGTTTCACTCACCAGGGAGGGGGGAAACAAAAGCGATGGTAAAATCAAGTACAGCAGTTATGTTCTCTTTTTTTTTTTTTTTTTTAGGAAGAGAATGCAAAGCAGTTACATATATAGAAACAACTTTATGTCACAAAATTAATGATCGAATTATTGTTTTAATGATAAATTATCACTATTTAGAATGATCACTTCGATTAGTTGATAGTTTATAACAAAATGTTAGGTTTATAAGCCAAGGGCCACAGTTTATAATAAAATTTAGGGAATAAAATAAAAAAATAAATAAATGCAGAGCGAAAATAGAATACTTGTGAACAGTTTGACGATTACTCAAACATTGCATTAAAATTGTAATATCTTTTGTTCTAACTTCAAGTTTGGAAACTTTTATACATTTTTGAAAAGTGCAATAACACGGCAAGTTTTTAAAATAATTAACCTGTGTGTTGCTCTGAAAAAAAAAATTAAGTAATTGAGTTTTTATAAAATATGGAACTGTTACATAATTTGCAGCAAAATGGCGTATGAAATAAAAAATATTTTGATTAAATAATTATTTCTTATTATTAGGCAATGTTTTAGTGAAAGAATTGTAAAAAACAAAAATCAATTATGACCGGAGGAAGCACAATACTGTTGCAAAGTCGAGATTTTTCGATAATTCACAAAAACTGCATTAAATTGAAAACCGTAAGGATTTGGGATGAACAAGTTACCAAATTCTGAGAGCCCTAAAGTTGGCCTATCTGCATATTTCGTTTGATCCATTACTTTTGGGACACCCTGTAGATCGCATGATCTCTTGTCACCGAATGCGGCGAGCTTGACGCGGCCTTGGTGCCATCCTGCGTCCTCAACAACTGCAGGCTCACCCAGGTTCTCCATCATGAGAGTCCAGTAGGAGAAGGAGATCTGCAGTTTGTTTGAGACCATCGTCCAACGGTCAAAAGAGATCATGCCATCGACATTACTTCTATCGATAACTGCGAGGATAGAGTTGTCCTTAAGAACGTCACTAAGGGACAGGTCTTTCCTATTGTGAGTGCTGGAATTATGCACTTTTTGTCTTTTAGATTCCGAGACGGAATCTTCAACAGACCTTTGTCGCTTTGACGTTAAGTCGCTGCTGGTCAATCTTTTACTGAGAATAGCTTTTGCCCATTCTAACTTGCTGGATTGCTCAGGGGAACGTTCGGCTAAAGGTATCAAACTTAATGCTCTATAGATCCCCTTTGCGTTCCTTATGTCATTACCGGACGCTCTTTTGCTTTCCTCTCCAGCGGAGGTGGAACTATGAGAGACAGCTACACTGCCGCTGGAGATTTGAGCACTTTCAGGGTCAGGAAGAGGTCTGCCTTGACTAGAGGTGAGACTGTAAGAGACAGACGTATTACTGGTCAAAACGGCCCCTTCCGGACCCACAGAGTGGGTCAGAAGCATGAATATAAGAGACAGCCTTACTTCGACCAGGGAGTGGAGTAAACAACGTGTTCTGAAGGGGTTTGCTTTGACTGAGGTGGATTCGTAAGAGACGGTCCGTTTTTCAGTCATAGCATCCCCTTCAGGGCCCGTAGAATTATCTACATAAGTGCTTAGGGTGTCAGTAGTACTGTAAGAGACAGCCGTACTTCCATTGTTGGGAGCTACCAAGGTAGCAGGGTTTGGATTGGTGGTTGTTCGCCGGCTTCCAGTTTTGCACTTTGCAGTTTTTCTGGAGGCTGAGGTCGACTCACCTTTCCTTTTCTTTTTGTCGGCGTTTTTCTTCCTTTCCGCCGAGCTAACTTTTGTCACTGGCGACTTAGCCTCTTTCGAGGCCAAGCCCTCGCCGCACAGTGCGGCGACTAGTGGAAAAAAATCAAAAAAAAAAATTGCCAAAAATGTGGAGCAAGTATGCCAAATTCAAGGTAATTAGTCTGAGTGAATGAATCAACAGTTAATTTATGATAAAGTTCAATCTTCTGTCGTCAGAGATGCTCAGAAGATCAATAAAAAAAAAAAATAATGAGAGTAAGATTTTTAGTTAACGGTCAAAAGAGCATTTGTTGAAGAAAAAAAGAAGATATGATATTTTTTTTGCTAGATTCATATTCAGGAGAGAAAATATAATTATTCTAACTGCATTATTTTTTTTTGCATGTATGTAAATTTATATTTTTTTTGAGAGTCCAAATCAAAGCTTCTCTGTGCGTGTTAAGTACTAACTTCGATAAGCTATATATTTTTGGAGGGGTCCGATGGGAAAAAAGTGTTTTTATTTAAAGAAAGTAAACAATTATACCTTTTAAAAAAAGTAAGTTTTTTTTGCAGAAGCCTGCTCTTTCTCTTGCAACAAGTGTTTGTTTACGAGTATTTTTTACATAATGTGTTCCGCTAGGGAGCTTTTTCATGCTTGTTTTTCCAACCCAACAGCCCGATTGCGTGGTGTTTTGCAGTTAATGAAGTCAAAACTAAATATGCAATCAAATTTAGAGCCTGAAAATCAAGAAATCTAAGCAAAACACTTGGTTTTTTATTTTTTCCCGAATTCCCATACATACAAGTTCCTGGATTGAATAATGTATACAAAAGTAGGCGTGGCAGGGGGCGAATAGGGTCGACACTATTTTGTATTTTTGAACTCGCCTCAAGGGCGTATACAAGGGGGGGGTCACGGGGTCATGACCCCCCCCAAGAAGTCAAATCTTAAACAATAATTTGGTAAGTTATACTTAATTAAGATGATTTTTAAAATGCTTAAGTTTTAGAATATGAACGAAAATGAAAAGTGAAAAAATTTTTTGGTGTCAACGAACTATTTTACCATATTATTTTGAAGATGCGGTCATGTTTTTAGTGAGCAGCTCTTAACCAACAAACAAAATAACGGTCGTTTCTATAAAGCAATCTTAAAAGTTGTTCAATTTTAAACGTATCCTTAACACGTTGACCACCATGTGACCCACCGGTGCCGGTGGGTCACGCAAAATTTTCCCAGGAGGTTATAGTCAGTTCATTTTTAAATGGATGTTTTTTCATGTGGCGATTAATGTTTTTCTTCTTTGGCACCTAGAAAAAAATACGTTCTTGATAGTGCAAAAGAAAAAATATTATATGTCGAATTCTCAATAACCAAAAATTCGATCTGCAGTCGACTTGCAGTCGCTACTTTTTCCTTAAATGAATTCCAATGAAAAAAAAATTCGCTACTTTTTCCCGAAGAATCGATCCTTTTAAATCGAGACGTATTTACACACATTTTCACAAACACTACAATTTTGTCAAATACAAAACGTCAAACCAAAATAAAATTTTGTAAAGAAATGAAGAACCAGAGCCAATTTTTGTTTATTTGTGAAATATAAATCATTTTTAGTGAACAAAATAAACAAATGTTACGTTGTCTTGTTCCTACTATGAAGTTTTGTATAGTTTTTTGTTTTTCATCGGTCACTTAGACACAAATACAGTCACAAAAAGAAATCGCTCCCTTATTTAATTACACAGCCACACAAAAAAATATAAAAGTTCTGGTCTGGGGTTGCAACCAGGTTTTTCATATAGTTTTGGGGTCGCTGAAACCGAATCCGAGGTCCGTTTTGCCCCATCACGTCAGGTTTTTGAGATAACCTCAAAAAATGTCACGAAAACAAAATTTTTTTTCTCTGATCTGGATGTGCGAATATGTTATTCATATAGTTTTTGGATCGCTGAATCCAGATTCGAAGTCAATTTTGCCCTATCACGTCAGGTTTCTGAGATATCTTCAAAAAAATGTCAAAACCAAAAAAACAAAATTTCTTATCTGGAGTTGCGACTAGATTTTTCATATAGTTTTTGGGTTGCTTAAACCGAATCCGAAGTCTATTTTGCCGTATCACGTCAGGTTTTTGAAATATCCTCAAAAAATGTCTAAACTCAAAAAAAAAAGTTCTTATCTGACATTTTTTGAGGATAAGTAGGTAATATAAAGCATTTTGTTCAAAATAATATTACCGTTTAAAATTACCAAAATTTCTATAGGTACCTTTAAACTAGCATTATGTTTTACGCCAAAGATAGTTTTTTTTAAATCGGAAATTATCCTAAACATGGGTCGGTCGTAGTTGGGTGTTATGCAAACTGCATTGAATTTTAATATATTATAAAAAATGTTATCGCCCTAGTCTAATAAAATTTGCATAAGATTTAAAAAAATATTTTTTTTCGAAATGCTATTTTTTTAACTTTGTGATTCGTTTGCCTTAGGAAGACTTTCAACTAAAAAGTTACCACATTTATTTAATATAAAGAAGATTTTCATAGTATGTATTTTTAAAAATGATTTTGGGCTAGCGGAAAATCGAAGTACCTATACAGTTTAATTTTTAGAACAGGATGGTCTAAGCAATTGGGCTCAAGGCTAAGGCTAAACTAAAGCAAAACGAATCACATACCTTTCTTTGTTTAGTAATTCTCCGATACTGTTCGGTTCAAAATGCGAAACGAACAAATTTAAATATTTGTAATTTAAGTAGCACATTTTCAAGTCTATACTTTTGTAAAAAAAAAATTTCAGCGTGACCCCCCCCAAGAAGTAAACCTGTATACGCCCTTGACTCGCCTAGATAATCAAATTTCTTCAATTTTATTCAAATTGTGCAAGCCGTTTTCTAGATATAAATATGCACACTTAGGAGTGGGCGTGGCAGGGGGCGTGGAAATTTCGCTAAAGTTTGTAAAACGTGTTGTAATAACATTTAAAAACAATTTTTTTTCCAAACTCAACTTATTTTCAAAAATTTGATTTTTTTCCAACATCTCCATACAATCGACGCACTGTGCGCCGGCAGTCGCGACACCTGCCGACACTTGAACGTATATCCCCGTTCGATTTTCTATATTCTCATTAGCTTTTTCCATATTTTCATTTTCAATTTTTCTAACATTGAGGTTATTTTTGAGTTATGTTTGTGGTGAGATCCTGCAACTGGATTGCTGGAGGATCCCAAGATAAGCACCCCCACCACGACAAGGTCAACTCATAGGAGGTGATTAAAATAGTTTAAAATAAAAACAATTTAAAAAAAATTCAATAAAAATTGATTACTAACTGTCTTAACTATATTTTCATTCAAATAAACATTATTTCATGCGACCACTCTCACTATTAAAAAAAATACGATAATTTTACGCATCTTATTCTGAAAGCTATTTGAACAAGAATAAATATTAATTAAATATTATCAACTATTCACACAACTATCGGAGCGAATGAAAAAACACGTCCGCACTCGACAAAAGACAATGACTTTAAGCGGGTTTTTGCTTCTAACGGGACAAAACAGTTTGATTTTACATAGGAAATAGGTGCATCCACCCTACTTTAATATTAACTGGTCAAAAAACATGTTTTTTAAGCACTTTGGATGGAGAATTCCACCATCGTGTTTTTTTTACTAGTTATGCAATATCAAAAAGCTGTATTTTATCGTCTTAAATATATTTATTTCTATTCAAAAATATAATATTCAAAAATATTATATTCGCAAAGAAGAGTTATTTTCTTGTTCTAACCAATTTTTTTCTTATTTGATTTTTTTTAACAAAATGCAGAAATCCTCCTCAAACCCAATAGTCTAAGAGCCAGCGACCTAAAGTTTGCAGGTAATTGCTTAGTATTCAGAGTCATACCAATTTATAGTCTTCACCGAGTTATATAAGAAACCGCTGGTCTGTCTGGCCGTATACGTGGCGAACATGTGTAAAATTTGTCATGAAGGTGAAAAAAAATTAAAATTTGGAAATCGACCTTAAATCAAAAAAAAATTATTTTAGGACAACAGAAAATCCTACGAAAATAAACGATAGCTTTTTTTAAAGACTAAAACTCAAACTACTTGCTGATTTTTAAATAAATTTTTTTTGATCAATAGTTTTTGAAAAAAAAATTTTCAAACACAAAATTTTGAAAAAAAATTCAAAAAAAGTTCAAACAGTTTTTTTTTTTTCAAAAAATATACCCAATAAAGTATTATTTTTTTTTATTTTAATTTCTTTTATATATT
The DNA here is from genome assembly GCF_945859705.1 of Episyrphus balteatus. Taxonomy (NCBI): domain Eukaryota; kingdom Metazoa; phylum Arthropoda; class Insecta; order Diptera; family Syrphidae; genus Episyrphus; species Episyrphus balteatus. The sequence continues at coordinate 105,998,792 of NC_079136.1, forward strand.
TTGAGTCAAACACCGAAAATTAGAAGTCAAAATCTCTTTTACTTTTTGAGAAAACTGAAAATTACCAAACCTTCTATTTTTTCACCAACGGCAAAATTACGACTATTAATTATGTCTTTCAGAAAGGAAGTAAGATGTTCACGTTTTTTATTGCAGGAATCGTTCAATGCTTCAATGCTTAGTATTCAGAGTCATACCAATTTATAGTCTTCACCGAGTTATATAAAAAACCGCGGCCGTATATGTGGCGAACATGTAAAAAAATTGTCATGAAGGTGTAAAAAATTACAAACTATTGCAGGTCATTGCTTAGTATTCACTCATATGAAATATGTTTAAGGACATCCCCAGGCATGTTACTGCAAAAAAAAAAGTCTAGTCAGCCGTGGCAAAAACGGTCTGCCAAGCACTTGAATGTGAAAAAAATTTTAAATTAAGAACTCGACCTTAAATCAAAAAAAAAATATTTAAAGAGGACGGCAACACTAACAAAATTAAACGATACCTTTTTTTAAAGGTAAAAAGTTGTACTACTTTCTGGTTTTTATATAAATGTTTTTTGATGAATAGTTTTTGAAACAAAAAATTTCAAACACAAAATTTTGAAAAAAAAATTTAAAAAAAGTTCAAACAGTTTTTATTCCAAAAAATCTACCCAATTAAGTACTAATTTTTTTTCCAATTCTTATTTCACTTATATATTTTGAGTCAAACACCGAAAACTAGAAGTCATGGGGATGTCCTTAAACATATTTCATATGAGTGAATACTAAGCAATGACCTGCAATAGTTTGTAATTTTTTACAGCTTCATGACAATTTTTTTACATGTTCGCCACATATACGGCCGCGGTTTTTTATATAACTCGGTGAAGACTATAAATTGGTATGACTCTGAATACTAAGCAATCACCTGCAAACTTTATTTCGCTGGACACAAACAAAAAAGTAAAAAAACTAAAAAAATTGATTTTTTTTGATTTTTTTTTTGTTTGTTTTGACTGTTTTGGTAAGGAAATTTTTTTTATCAATTTTTAAAAAACATTATTATTATAGGAAATTTAATTCTCTACAAAATTTACTAAGAACAATATCTCAAAATTATGCTTTGTTTACGAGATATATTGAAAAAACCAAAAAGGGGGCTTTTGCACCCCTATCTCCAGTTCGCACCCTCTCATTTAATAGAACTCCGCGGTTTTATCTTTTTTATAGCCCATTGAACGATTCCTGCAATAAAAAACGTGAACATCTTACTTCCTTTCTGAAAGACATAATTAATAGTCGTAATTTTGCCGTTGGTGAAAAAATAGAAGGTTTGGTAATTTTCAGTTTTCTCAAAAAGTAAAAGAGATTTTGACTTCTAATTTTCGGTGTTTGACTCAAAATATATAAAAGAAATTAAAATAAAAAAAAAATAATACTTTATTGGGTATATTTTTTGAAAAAAAAAAACTGTTTGAACTTTTTTTGAATTTTTTTTCAAAATTTTGTGTTTGAAAATTTTTTTTTCAAAAACTATTGATCAAAAAAAATTTATTTAAAAATCAGCAAGTAGTTTGAGTTTTAATCTTTAAAAAAAGCTATCGTTTATTTTCGTAGGATTTTCTGTTGTCCTAAAATAATTTTTTTTTGATTTAAGGTCGATTTCCAAATTTTAATTTTTTTTTTACCTTCATGACAAATTTTACACATGTTCGCCACGTATACGGCCAGGCAGACCAGCGGTTTCTTATATAACTCGGTGAAGACTATAAATTGGTATGACTCTGAATACTAAGCAATAGGGTGGAGTGAAAAAAAAAGTTGTCTTATTTTTTGTTCTACATAGCCAGGATGGGTGCCATTTGGAACTTAAATAACAGGAAAAAAGTTTCAGATCGATCAAAGAAGTTTTAGAGGGTTCACAAGTCGCTTGAAAAAAATGAAAACACCATAAAGGTTAATTTATGGAATTTTTTGAGTTTTTATTGTTTTACTCAGTTTTTTTGATTCGAAAAACATGTACATTATTATTTATTGTTCAATTTTCATTTAAAAATTACGAATTTATTGACTTAAGGCCCTTTCTGCAAGAATCCATGGGCGGCGAGCACCCCCAACCCCCATAATCCAGCCACGAAAAAACCAAAAATAAAGAAATTTCTTAGACAAAAATAGTTTTGGTTTTTTGTTAATTTCTCGAAAATGACAAGATGTTTTTGGATGCGGTTTTCTGTTTTTGTTTAAAAACAAATAAGAGCATCGAATTTTAAAAACCTAAGTAGTACTTAGTTACATAAAATTTTGAAAAAATTTAGTTTGAAATTTTTTTTTTTGAAAATTTTGATTTCGAAAATTAATTTTTCAAATACTGTGCCAGAAAATGGTTTCGATGCAGAATTTTTTCAACATTTATTATAAATGATGTTCCCAGTTTTTCTGACACATAATTTTTGATATCGAGGGCATTTGTTGAAGGGGCAAGTTTAGAAAGAAATAAAACTTTTTGTCCTTCTACAGCCCTAAGTCCAGTTACAATTGGAGACAGCATCTCATTAGTTCGATTGGTATCAATATTTGGACGTTTTGGAGCAGTATATTGCGGTAGTTGTTTAGACGATATTGGAAGTGACATAGAAGTAATTGAAGAACTGTTGGTAGATGAAGAAGTTGATGATTCTGTGTTACGTATAGGTGTGGGATCAGTAACAGCTGAAGGAAGTTGCACTTGTAATGATGACGAAGAGAGAAGAGAAGGAGTAGGTGCATTCACGTTAAAGTTGAAATTTGGGATAGGGCGAGATAATGTGTGATTACTAAATATAGATACAGCTGTTTTTTTCGATGCAGGGTTTATATCGGAATTTTCATCATCGATAACATCACTTTTTCGTTTATGTTGTGTTTCAGTACTACTTTGTGATTCAGGAGTTATATTATTTGAACACTTTAATGTGTTTTCTGTTTGTAGTTGTGAGGGTGAAGATATATTTTCGATTTTGTCAGAGAGAAATAATAATTGTTTTTCCAAATTTTCTAACTGCTTCATGTTTTGCAGAACGTCACGAACAATATTATTATCAGAAAATGGATCGCATTTGTCACAAAAGTAGTAGAACGACTTAATTTTATTAAAAAGTTTGATGCTGCTAAAGGAGGCACCAATACAAAGAACATGAAAAGTTCTTCTACAATTTCCACTACACATAATGGAATCTATCATGTAGTCGCAGATTTTTTCGCAAGATCCACAGTTCGCCATACTGCTTCAGTTATTATTTAATTTATGTCTTAATCGAAATTATTTTATATTTTCTTTTATCAGTTTAGTTTTTTTTTTTTTTTTTAATTTAAATTAAAATTCGTTATTGATCACCCTATGCAGTAGTAATAGCCTTTCTGAGGTTTCTAGGTTACGACAGGTGGCGCTGGGGTAAACGTCAAAACTGATGGATGATGATTTGTTGTTTTAGACGTAAAACAGCTGATTTTAGAGTAGTGAAATAAAGAGAAAACAAAGTGTGGTGTGTAGTCTCTTGAAATAGTTACTCGGCAGAACATAGACTAAAGATGAACTCACCGGGAAGAAATTTACTGATAGCTTGTATGTTGTATGTAATGATGAAGTATGATGAAAAGGGCATCGGATGGGGGCCAGCAAAATTCTCTTAGTGTGATGAATGCAATGAAGGACAAAAAAGCATCATCCAGTAGGTTAGGACGGTTTGCAGCAATATAAATGCCAAACACTCAGGCAAAGTTCGGTTGCGGTATGAAAAGGGAAACAAAAAGTTGGGATTCAATGCAGTATCCAAAAATGCTTCGTGTGCAGAACATATATAAAAAGTTTCACTCACCAGGGAGGGGGGAAACAAAAGCGATGGTAAAATCAAGTACAGCAGTTATGTTCTCTTTTTTTTTTTTTTTTTTTAGGAAGAGAATGCAAAGCAGTTACATATATAGAAACAACTTTATGTCACAAAATTAATGATCGAATTATTGTTTTAATGATAAATTATCACTATTTAGAATGATCACTTCGATTAGTTGATAGTTTAAAACAAAATGTTAGGTTTATAAGCCAAGGGCCACAGTTTATAATAAAATTTAGGGAATAAAATACAAAAATAAATAAATGCAGAGCGAAAATAGAATACTTGTGAACAGTTTGACGATTACTCAAACATTGCATTAAAATTGTAATATCTTTTGTTCTAACTTCAAGTTTGGAAACTTTTATACATTTTTGAAAAGTGCAATAACACGGCAAGTTTTTAAAATAATTAACCTGTGTGTTGCTCTGAAAAAAAAATTAAGTAATTGAGTTTTTATAAAATATGGAACTGTTACATAATTTGCAGCAAAATGGCGTATGAAATAAAAAATATTTTGATTAAATAATTATTTCTTATTATTAGGCAATGTTTTAGTGAAAGAATTGTAAAAAACAAAAATCAATTATGACCGGAGGAAGCACAATACTGTTGCAAAGTCGAGATTTTTCGATAATTCACAAAAACTGCATTAAATTGAAAACCGTAAGGATTTGGGATGAACAAGTTACCAAATTCTGAGAGCCCTAAAGTTGGCCTATCTGCATATTTCGTTTGATCCATTACTTTTGGGACACCCTGTAGATCGCATGATCTCTTGTCACCGAATGCGGCGAGCTTGACGCGGCCTTGGTGCCATCCTGCGTCCTCAACAACTGCAGGCTCACCCAGGTTCTCCATCATGAGAGTCCAGTAGGAGAAGGAGATCTGCAGTTTGTTTGAGACCATCGTCCAACGGTCAAAAGAGATCATGCCATCGACATTACTTCTATCGATAACTGCGAGGATAGAGTTGTCCTTAAGAACGTCACTAAAGGACAGGTCTTTCCTATTGTGAGTGCTGGAATTATGCACTTTTTGTCTTTTAGATTCCGAGACGGAATCTTCAACAGACCTTTGTCGCTTTGACGTTAAGTCGCTGCTGGTCAATCTTTTACTGAGAATAGCTTTTGCCCATTCTAACTTGCTGGATTGCTCAGGGGAACGTTCGGCTAAAGGTATCAAACTTAATGCTCTATAGATCCCCTTTGCGTTCCTTATGTCATTACCGGACGCTCTTTTGCTTTCCTCTCCAGCGGAGGTGGAACTATGAGAGACAGCTACACTGCCGCTGGAGATTTGAGCACTTTCAGGGTCAGGAAGAGGTCTGCCTTGACTAGAGGTGAGACTGTAAGAGACAGACGTATTACTGGTCAAAACGGCCCCTTCCGGACCCACAGAGTGGGTCAGAAGCATGAATATAAGAGACAGCCTTACTTCGACCAGGGAGTGGAGTAAACAACGTGTTCTGAAGGGGTTTGCTTTGACTGAGGTGGATTCGTAAGAGACGGTCCGTTTTTCAGTCATAGCATCCCCTTCAGGGCCCGTAGAATTATCTACATAAGTGCTTAGGGTGTCAGTAGTACTGTAAGAGACAGCCGTACTTCCACTGTTGGGAGCTACCAAGGTAGCAGGGTTTGGATTGGTGGTTGTTCGCCGTCTTCCAGTTTTGCACTTTGCAGTTTTTCTGGAGGCTGAGGTCGACTCACCTTTCCTTTTCTTTTTGTCGGCGTTTTTCTTCCTTTCCGCCGAGCTAACTTTTGTCACTGGCGACTTAGCCTCTTTCGAGGCCAAGCCCTCGCCGCACAGTGCGGCGACTAGTGGAAAAAAATCAAAAAAAAAAATTGCCAAAAATGTGGAGCAAGTATGCCAAATTCAAGGTAATTAGTCTGAGTGAATGAATCAACAGTTAATTTATGATAAAGTTCAATCTTCTGTCGTCAGAGATGCTCAGAAGATCAATAAAAAAAAAAATAATGAGAGTAAGATTTTTAGTTAACGGTCAAAAGAGCATTTGTTGAAGAAAAAAAGAAGATATGATATTTTTTTTGCTAGATTCATATTCAGGAGAGAAAATATAATTATTCTAACTGCATTATTTTTTTTTGCATGTAAATTTATATTTTTTTTGAGAGTCCAAATCAAAGCTTCTCTGTGCGTGTTAAGTACTAACTTCGATAAGCTATATATTTTTGGAGGGGTCCGATGGGAAAAAAGTGTTTTTATTTAAAGAAAGTAAACAATTATACCTTTTAAAAAAAGTAAGTTTTTTTTGCAGAAGCCTGCTCTTTCTCTTGCAACAAGTGTTTGTTTACGAGTATTTTTTACATAATGTGTTCCGCTAGGGAGCTTTTTCATGCTTGTTTTTCCAACCCAACAGCCCGATTGCGTGGTGTTTTGCAGTTAATGAAGTCAAAACTAAATATGCAATCAAATTTTGTATTTTTGAACTCGCCTCAAGGGCGTATACAAGGGGGGGGTCACGGGGTCATGACCCCCCCCAAGAAGTCAAATCTTAAACAATAATTTGGTAAGTTATACTTAATTAAGATGATTTTTAAAATGCTTAAGTTTTAGAATATGAACGAAAATGAAAAGTGAAAAAATTTTTTGGTGTCAACGAACTATTTTACCATATTATTTTGAAGATGCGGTCATGTTTTTAGTGAGCAGCTCTTAACCAACAAACAAAATAACGGTCGTTTCTATAAAGCAATCTTAAAAGTTGTTCAATTTTAAACGTATCCTTAACACGTTGACCACCATGTGACCCACCGGTGCCGGTGGGTCACGCAAAATTTTCCCAGGAGGTCATAGTCAGTTCATTTTTAAATGGATGTTTTTTCATGTGGCGATTAATGTTTTTCTTCTTTGGCACCTAGAAAAAAATACGTTCTTGATAGTGCAAAAGAAAAAATATTATATGTCGAATTCTCAATAACCAAAAATTCGATCTGCAGTCGACTTGCAGTCGCTACTTTTTCCTTAAATGAATTCCAATGAAAAAAAAATTCGCTACTTTTTCCCGAAGAATCGATCCTTTTAAATCGAGACGTATTTACACACATTTTCACAAACACTACAATTTTGTCAAATACAAAACGTCAAACCAAAATAAAATTTTGTAAAGAAATGAAGAACCAGAGCCAATTTTTGTTTATTTGTGAAATATAAATCATTTTTAGTGAACAAAATAAACAAATGTTACGTTGTCTTGTTCCTACTATGAAGTTTTGTATAGTTTTTTGTTTTTCATCGGTCACTTAGACACAAATACAGTCACAAAAAGAAATCGCTCCCTTATTTAATTACACAGCCACACAAAAAAATATAAAAGTTCTGGTCTGGGGTTGCAACCAGGTTTTTCATATAGTTTTGGGGTCGCTGAAACCGAATCCGAAGTCCGTTTTGCCCCATCACGTCAGGTTTTTGAGATAACCTCAAAAAATGTCACGAAAACAAAATTTTTTTTCTCTGATCTGGATGTGCGAATATGTTATTCATATAGTTTTTGGATCGCTGAATCCAGATTCGAAGTCAATTTTGCCCTATCACGTCAGGTTTCTGAGATATCTTCAAAAAAATGTCAAAACCAAAAAAACAAAATTTCTTATCTGGAGTTGCGACTAGATTTTTCATATAGTTTTTGGGTTGCTTAAACCGAATCCGAAGTCTATTTTGCCGTATCACGTCAGGTTTTTGAAATATCCTCAAAAAATGTCTAAACTCAAAAAAAAAAGTTCTTATCTGACATTTTTTGAGGATAAGTAGGTAATATAAAGCATTTTGTTCAAAATAATATTACCGTTTAAAATTACCAAAATTTCTATAGGTACCTTTAAACTAGCATTATGTTTTACGCCAAAGATAGTTTTTTTTAAATCGGAAATTATCCTAAACATGGGTCGGTCGTAGTTGGGTGTTATGCAAACTGCATTGAATTTTAATATATTATAAAAAATGTTATCGCCCTAGTCTAATAAAATTTGCATAAGATTTAAAAAAATATTTTTTTTCGAAATGCTATTTTTTTAACTTTGTGATTCGTTTGCCTTAGGAAGACTTTCAACTAAAAAGTTACCACATTTATTTAATATAAAGAAGATTTTCATAGTATGTATTTTTAAAAATGATTTTGGGCTAGCGGAAAATCGAAGTACCTATACAGTTTAATTTTTAGAACAGGATGGTCTAAGCAATTGGGCTCAAGGCTAAGGCTAAACTAAAGCAAAACGAATCACATACCTTTCTTTGTTTAGTAATTCTCCGATACTGTTCGGTTCAAAATGCGAAACGAACAAATTTAAATATTTGTAATTTAAGTAGCACATTTTCAAGTCTATACTTTTGTAAAAAAAAAATTTCAGCGTGACCCCCCCCAAGAAGTAAACCTGTATACGCCCTTGACTCGCCTAGATAATCAAATTTCTTCAATTTTATTCAAATTGTGCAAGCCGTTTTCTAGATATAAATATGCACACTTAGGAGTGGGCGTGGCAGGGGGCGTGGAAATTTCGCTAAAGTTTGTAAAACGTGTTGTAATAACATTTAAAAACAATTTTTTTTCCAAACTCAACTTATTTTCAAAAATTTGATTTTTTTCCAACATCTCCATACAATCGACGCACTGTGCGCCGGCAGTCGCGACACCTGCCGACACTTGAACGTATATCCCCGTTCGATTTTCTATATTCTCATTAGCTTTTTCCATATTTTCATTTTCAATTTTTCTAACATTGAGGTTATTTTTGAGTTATGTTTGTGGTGAGATCCTGCAACTGGATTGCTGGAGGATCCCAAGATAAGCACCCCCACCACGACAAGGTCAACTCATAGGAGGTGATTAAAATAGTTTAAAATAAAAACAATTTAAAAAAAATTCAATAAAAATTGATTACTAACTGTCTTAACTATATTTTCATTCAAATAAACATTATTTCATGCGACCACTCTCACTATTAAAAAAAATACGATAATTTTACGCATCTTATTCTGAAAGCTATTTGAACAAGAATAAATATTAATTAAATATTATCAACTATTCACACAACTATCGGAGCGAATGAAAAAACACGTCCGCACTCGACAAAAGACAATGACTTTAAGCGGGTTTTTGCTTCTAACGGGACAAAACAGTTTGATTTTACATAGGAAATAGGTGCATCCACCCTACTTTAATATTAACTGGTCAAAAAACATGTTTTTTAAGCACTTTGGATGGAGAATTCCACCATCGTGTTTTTTTTACTAGTTATGCAATATCAAAAAGCTGTATTTTATCGTCTTAAATATATTTATTTCTATTCAAAAATATAATATTCAAAAATATTATATTCGCAAAGAAGAGTTATTTTCTTGTTCTAACCAATTTTTTTCTTATTTGATTTTTTTTAACAAAATGCAGAAATCCTCCTCAAACCCAATAGTCTAAGAGCCAGCGACCTAAAGTTTGCAGGTAATTGCTTAGTATTCAGAGTCATACCAATTTATAGTCTTCACCGAGTTATATAAGAAACCGCTGGTCTGTCTGGCCGTATACGTGGCGAACATGTGTAAAATTTGTCATGAAGGTGAAAAAAAATTAAAATTTGGAAATCGACCTTAAATCAAAAAAAAATTATTTTAGGACAACAGAAAATCCTACGAAAATAAACGATAGCTTTTTTTAAAGACTAAAACTCAAACTACTTGCTGATTTTTAAATAAATTTTTTTTGATCAATAGTTTTTGAAAAAAAAATTTTCAAACACAAAATTTTGAAAAAAAATTCAAAAAAAGTTCAAACAGTTTTTTTTTTTTCAAAAAATATACCCAATAAAGTATTATTTTTTTTTATTTTAATTTCTTTTATATATTTTGAGTCAAACACCGAAAATTAGAAGTCAAAATCTCTTTTACTTTTTGAGAAAACTGAAAATTACCAAACCTTCTATTTTTTCACCAACGGCAAAATTACGACTATTAATTATGTCTTTCAGAAAGGAAGTAAGATGTTCACGTTTTTTATTGCAGGAATCGTTCAATGCTTCAATGCTTAGTATTCAGAGTCATACCAATTTATAGTCTTCACCGAGTTATATAAAAAACCGCGGCCGTATATGTGGCGAACATGTAAAAAAATTGTCATGAAGGTGTAAAAAATTACAAACTATTGCAGGTCATTGCTTAGTATTCACTCATATGAAATATGTTTAAGGACATCCCCAGGCATGTTACTGCAAAAAAAAAAGTCTAGTCAGCCGTGGCAAAAACGGTCTGCCAAGCACTTGAATGTGAAAAAAATTTTAAATTAAGAACTCGACCTTAAATCAAAAAAAAAATATTTAAAGAGGACGGCAACACTAACAAAATTAAACGATACCTTTTTTTAAAGGTAAAAAGTTGTACTACTTTCTGGTTTTTATATAAATGTTTTTTGATGAATAGTTTTTGAAACAAAAAATTTCAAACACAAAATTTTGAAAAAAAAATTTAAAAAAAGTTCAAACAGTTTTTATTCCAAAAAATCTACCCAATTAAGTACTAATTTTTTTTCCAATTCTTATTTCACTTATATATTTTGAGTCAAACACCGAAAACTAGAAGTCATGGGGATGTCCTTAAACATATTTCATATGAGTGAATACTAAGCAATGACCTGCAATAGTTTGTAATTTTTTACAGCTTCATGACAATTTTTTTACATGTTCGCCACATATACGGCCGCGGTTTTTTATATAACTCGGTGAAGACTATAAATTGGTATGACTCTGAATACTAAGCAATCACCTGCAAACTTTATTTCGCTGGACACAAACAAAAAAGTAAAAAAACTAAAAAAATTGATTTTTTTTGATTTTTTTTTTGTTTGTTTTGACTGTTTTTTGGTAAGGAAATTTTTTTTATCAATTTTTAAAAAACATTATTATTATAGGAAATTTAATTCTCTACAAAATTTACTAAGAACAATATCTCAAAATTATGCTTTGTTTACGAGATATATTGAAAAAACCAAAAAGGGGGCTTTTGCACCCCTATCTCCAGTTCGCACCCTCTCATTTAATAGAACTCCGCGGTTTTATCTTTTTTATAGCCCATTGAACGATTCCTGCAATAAAAAACGTGAACATCTTACTTCCTTTCTGAAAGACATAATTAATAGTCGTAATTTTGCCGTTGGTGAAAAAATAGAAGGTTTGGTAATTTTCAGTTTTCTCAAAAAGTAAAAGAGATTTTGACTTCTAATTTTCGGTGTTTGACTCAAAATATATAAAAGAAATTAAAATAAAAAAAAAATAATACTTTATTGGGTATATTTTTTGAAAAAAAAAAACTGTTTGAACTTTTTTTGAATTTTTTTTCAAAATTTTGTGTTTGAAAATTTTTTTTTCAAAAACTATTGATCAAAAAAAATTTATTTAAAAATCAGCAAGTAGTTTGAGTTTTAATCTTTAAAAAAAGCTATCGTTTATTTTCGTAGGATTTTCTGTTGTCCTAAAATAATTTTTTTTTGATTTAAGGTCGATTTCCAAATTTTAATTTTTTTTTTACCTTCATGACAAATTTTACACATGTTCGCCACGTATACGGCCAGGCAGACCAGCGGTTTCTTATATAACTCGGTGAAGACTATAAATTGGTATGACTCTGAATACTAAGCAATAGGGTGGAGTGAAAAAAAAAGTTGTCTTATTTTTTGTTCTACATAGCCAGGATGGGTGCCATTTGGAACTTAAATAACAGGAAAAAAGTTTCAGATCGATCAAAGAAGTTTTAGAGGGTTCACAAGTCGCTTGAAAAAAATGAAAACACCATAAAGGTTAATTTATGGAATTTTTTGAGTTTTTATTGTTTTACTCAGTTTTTTTGATTCGAAAAACATGTACATTATTATTTATTGTTCAATTTTCATTTAAAAATTACGAATTTATTGACTTAAGGCCCTTTCTGCAAGAATCCATGGGCGGCGAGCACCCCCAACCCCCATAATCCAGCCACGAAAAAACCAAAAATAAAGAAATTTCTTAGACAAAAATAGTTTTGGTTTTTTGTTAATTTCTCGAAAATGACAAGATGTTTTTGGATGCGGTTTTCTGTTTTTGTTTAAAAACAAATAAGAGCATCGAATTTTAAAAACCTAAGTAGTACTTAGTTACATAAAATTTTGAAAAAATTTAGTTTGAAATTTTTTTTTTTGAAAATTTTGATTTCGAAAATTAATTTTTCAAATACTGTGCCAGAAAATGGTTTCGATGCAGAATTTTTTCAACATTTATTATAAATGATGTTCCCAGTTTTTCTGACACATAATTTTTGATATCGAGGGCATTTGTTGAAGGGGCAAGTTTAGAAAGAAATAAAACTTTTTGTCCTTCTACAGCCCTAAGTCCAGTTACAATTGGAGACAGCATCTCATTAGTTCGATTGGTATCAATATTTGGACGTTTTGGAGCAGTATATTGCGGTAGTTGTTTAGACGATATTGGAAGTGACATAGAAGTAATTGAAGAACTGTTGGTAGATGAAGAAGTTGATGATTCTGTGTTACGTATAGGTGTGGGATCAGTAACAGCTGAAGGAAGTTGCACTTGTAATGATGACGAAGAGAGAAGAGAAGGAGTAGGTGCATTCACGTTAAAGTTGAAATTTGGGATAGGGCGAGATAATGTGTGATTACTAAATATAGATACAGCTGTTTTTTTCGATGCAGGGTTTATATCGGAATTTTCATCATCGATAACATCACTTTTTCGTTTATGTTGTGTTTCAGTACTACTTTGTGATTCAGGAGTTATATTATTTGAACACTTTAATGTGTTTTCTGTTTGTAGTTGTGAGGGTGAAGATATATTTTCGATTTTGTCAGAGAGAAATAATAATTGTTTTTCCAAATTTTCTAACTGCTTCATGTTTTGCAGAACGTCACGAACAATATTATTATCAGAAAAATCTTCTACAATTTCCACTACACATAATGGAATCTATCATGTAGTCGCAGATTTTTTCGCAAGATCCACAGTTCGCCATACTGCTTCAGTTATTATTTAATTTATGTCTTAATCGAAATTATTTTATATTTTCTTTTATCAGTTTAGTTTTTTTTTTTTTTTTTTAATTTAAATTAAAATTCGTTATTGATCACCCTATGCAGTAGTAATAGCCTTTCTGAGGTTTCTAGGTTACGACAGGTGGCGCTGGGGTAAACGTCAAAACTGATGGATGATGATTTGTTGTTTTAGACGTAAAACAGCTGATTTTAGAGTAGTGAAATAAAGAGAAAACAAAGTGTGGTGTGTAGTCTCTTGAAATAGTTACTCGGCAGAACATAGACTAAAGATGAACTCACCGGGAAGAAATTTACTGATAGCTTGTATGTTGTATGTAATGCTGAAGTATGATGAAAAGGGCATCGGATGGGGGCCAGCAAAATTCTCTTAGTGTGATGAATGCAATGAAGGACAAAAAAGCATCATCCAGTAGGTTAGGACGGTTTGCAGCAATATAAATGCCAAACACTCAGGCAAAGTTCGGTTGCGGTATGAAAAGGGAAACAAAAAGTTGGGATTCAATGCAGTATCCAAAAATGCTTCGTGTGCAGAACATATATAAAAAGTTTCACTCACCAGGGAGGGGGGAAACAAAAGCGATGGTAAAATCAAGTACAGCAGTTATGTTCTCTTTTTTTTTTTTTTTTTTTAGGAAGAGAATGCAAAGCAGTTACATATATAGAAACAACTTTATGTCACAAAATTAATGATCGAATTATTGTTTTAATGATAAATTATCACTATTTAGAATGATCACTTCGATTAGTTGATAGTTTAAAACAAAATGTTAGGTTTATAAGCCAAGGGCCACAGTTTATAATAAAATTTAGGGAATAAAATACAAAAATAAATAAATGCAGAGCGAAAATAGAATACTTGTGAACAGTTTGACGATTACTCAAACATTGCATTAAAATTGTAATATCTTTTGTTCTAACTTCAAGTTTGGAAACTTTTATACATTTTTGAAAAGTGCAATAACACGGCAAGTTTTTAAAATAATTAACCTGTGTGTTGCTCTGAAAAAAAAATTAAGTAATTGAGTTTTTATAAAATATGGAACTGTTACATAATTTGCAGCAAAATGGCGTATGAAATAAAAAATATTTTGATTAAATAATTATTTCTTATTATTAGGCAATGTTTTAGTGAAAGAATTGTAAAAAACAAAAATCAATTATGACCGGAGGAAGCACAATACTGTTGCAAAGTCGAGATTTTTCGATAATTCACAAAAACTGCATTAAATTGAAAACCGTAAGGATTTGGGATGAACAAGTTACCAAATTCTGAGAGCCCTAAAGTTGGCCTATCTGCATATTTCGTTTGATCCATTACTTTTGGGACACCCTGTAGATCGCATGATCTCTTGTCACCGAATGCGGCGAGCTTGACGCGGCCTTGGTGCCATCCTGCGTCCTCAACAACTGCAGGCTCACCCAGGTTCTCCATCATGAGAGTCCAGTAGGAGAAGGAGATCTGCAGTTTGTTTGAGACCATCGTCCAACGGTCAAAAGAGATCATGCCATCGACATTACTTCTATCGATAACTGCGAGGATAGAGTTGTCCTTAAGAACGTCACTAAAGGACAGGTCTTTCCTATTGTGAGTGCTGGAATTATGCACTTTTTGTCTTTTAGATTCCGAGACGGAATCTTCAACAGACCTTTGTCGCTTTGACGTTAAGTCGCTGCTGGTCAATCTTTTACTGAGAATAGCTTTTGCCCATTCTAACTTGCTGGATTGCTCAGGGGAACGTTCGGCTAAAGGTATCAAACTTAATGCTCTATAGATCCCCTTTGCGTTCCTTATGTCATTACCGGACGCTCTTTTGCTTTCCTCTCCAGCGGAGGTGGAACTATGAGAGACAGCTACACTGCCGCTGGAGATTTGAGCACTTTCAGGGTCAGGAAGAGGTCTGCCTTGACTAGAGGTGAGACTGTAAGAGACAGACGTATTACTGGTCAAAACGGCCCCTTCCGGACCCACAGAGTGGGTCAGAAGCATGAATATAAGAGACAGCCTTACTTCGACCAGGGAGTGGAGTAAACAACGTGTTCTGAAGGGGTTTGCTTTGACTGAGGTGGATTCGTAAGAGACGGTCCGTTTTTCAGTCATAGCATCCCCTTCAGGGCCCGTAGAATTATCTACATAAGTGCTTAGGGTGTCAGTAGTACTGTAAGAGACAGCCGTACTTCCACTGTTGGGAGCTACCAAGGTAGCAGGGTTTGGATTGGTGGTTGTTCGCCGTCTTCCAGTTTTGCACTTTGCAGTTTTTCTGGAGGCTGAGGTCGACTCACCTTTCCTTTTCTTTTTGTCGGCGTTTTTCTTCCTTTCCGCCGAGCTAACTTTTGTCACTGGCGACTTAGCCTCTTTCGAGGCCAAGCCCTCGCCGCACAGTGCGGCGACTAGTGGAAAAAAATCAAAAAAAAAAATTGCCAAAAATGTGGAGCAAGTATGCCAAATTCAAGGTAATTAGTCTGAGTGAATGAATCAACAGTTAATTTATGATAAAGTTCAATCTTCTGTCGTCAGAGATGCTCAGAAGATCAATAAAAAAAAAAATAATGAGAGTAAGATTTTTAGTTAACGGTCAAAAGAGCATTTGTTGAAGAAAAAAAGAAGATATGATATTTTTTTTGCTAGATTCATATTCAGGAGAGAAAATATAATTATTCTAACTGCATTATTTTTTTTTGCATGTAAATTTATATTTTTTTTGAGAGTCCAAATCAAAGCTTCTCTGTGCGTGTTAAGTACTAACTTCGATAAGCTATATATTTTTGGAGGGGTCCGATGGGAAAAAAGTGTTTTTATTTAAAGAAAGTAAACAATTATACCTTTTAAAAAAAGTAAGTTTTTTTTGCAGAAGCCTGCTCTTTCTCTTGCAACAAGTGTTTGTTTACGAGTATTTTTTACATAATGTGTTCCGCTAGGGAGCTTTTTCATGCTTGTTTTTCCAACCCAACAGCCCGATTGCGTGGTGTTTTGCAGTTAATGAAGTCAAAACTAAATATGCAATCAAATTTAGAGCCTGAAAATCAAGAAATCTAAGCAAAACACTTGGTTTTTTATTTTTTCCCGAATTCCCATACATACAAGTTCCTGGATTGAATAATGTATACAAAAGTAGGCGTGGCAGGGGGCGAATAGGGTCGACACTATTTTGTATTTTTGAACTCGCCTCAAGGGCGTATACAAGGGGGGGGTCACGGGGTCATGACCCCCCCCAAGAAGTCAAATCTTAAACAATAATTTGGTAAGTTATACTTAATTAAGATGATTTTTAAAATGCTTAAGTTTTAGAATATGAACGAAAATGAAAAGTGAAAAAATTTTTTGGTGTCAACGAACTATTTTACCATATTATTTTGAAGATGCGGTCATGTTTTTAGTGAGCAGCTCTTAACCAACAAACAAAATAACGGTCGTTTCTATAAAGCAATCTTAAAAGTTGTTCAATTTTAAACGTATCCTTAACACGTTGACCACCATGTGACCCACCGGTGCCGGTGGGTCACGCAAAATTTTCCCAGGAGGTCATAGTCAGTTCATTTTTAAATGGATGTTTTTTCATGTGGCGATTAATGTTTTTCTTCTTTGGCACCTAGAAAAAAATACGTTCTTGATAGTGCAAAAGAAAAAATATTATATGTCGAATTCTCAATAACCAAAAATTCGATCTGCAGTCGACTTGCAGTCGCTACTTTTTCCTTAAATGAATTCCAATGAAAAAAAAATTCGCTACTTTTTCCCGAAGAATCGATCCTTTTAAATCGAGACGTATTTACACACATTTTCACAAACACTACAATTTTGTCAAATACAAAACGTCAAACCAAAATAAAATTTTGTAAAGAAATGAAGAACCAGAGCCAATTTTTGTTTATTTGTGAAATATAAATCATTTTTAGTGAACAAAATAAACAAATGTTACGTTGTCTTGTTCCTACTATGAAGTTTTGTATAGTTTTTTGTTTTTCATCGGTCACTTAGACACAAATACAGTCACAAAAAGAAATCGCTCCCTTATTTAATTACACAGCCACACAAAAAAATATAAAAGTTCTGGTCTGGGGTTGCAACCAGGTTTTTCATATAGTTTTGGGGTCGCTGAAACCGAATCCGAAGTCCGTTTTGCCCCATCACGTCAGGTTTTTGAGATAACCTCAAAAAATGTCACGAAAACAAAATTTTTTTTCTCTGATCTGGATGTGCGAATATGTTATTCATATAGTTTTTGGATCGCTGAATCCAGATTCGAAGTCAATTTTGCCCTATCACGTCAGGTTTCTGAGATATCTTCAAAAAAATGTCAAAACCAAAAAAACAAAATTTCTTATCTGGAGTTGCGACTAGATTTTTCATATAGTTTTTGGGTTGCTTAAACCGAATCCGAAGTCTATTTTGCCGTATCACGTCAGGTTTTTGAAATATCCTCAAAAAATGTCTAAACTCAAAAAAAAAAGTTCTTATCTGACATTTTTTGAGGATAAGTAGGTAATATAAAGCATTTTGTTCAAAATAATATTACCGTTTAAAATTACCAAAATTTCTATAGGTACCTTTAAACTAGCATTATGTTTTACGCCAAAGATAGTTTTTTTTAAATCGGAAATTATCCTAAACATGGGTCGGTCGTAGTTGGGTGTTATGCAAACTGCATTGAATTTTAATATATTATAAAAAATGTTATCGCCCTAGTCTAATAAAATTTGCATAAGATTTAAAAAAATATTTTTTTTCGAAATGCTATTTTTTTAACTTTGTGATTCGTTTGCCTTAGGAAGACTTTCAACTAAAAAGTTACCACATTTATTTAATATAAAGAAGATTTTCATAGTATGTATTTTTAAAAATGATTTTGGGCTAGCGGAAAATCGAAGTACCTATACAGTTTAATTTTTAGAACAGGATGGTCTAAGCAATTGGGCTCAAGGCTAAGGCTAAACTAAAGCAAAACGAATCACATACCTTTCTTTGTTTAGTAATTCTCCGATACTGTTCGGTTCAAAATGCGAAACGAACAAATTTAAATATTTGTAATTTAAGTAGCACATTTTCAAGTCTATACTTTTGTAAAAAAAAATTTCAGCGTGACCCCCCCCAAGAAGTAAACCTGTATACGCCCTTGACTCGCCTAGATAATCAAATTTCTTCAATTTTATTCAAATTGTGCAAGCCGTTTTCTAGATATAAATATGCACACTTAGGAGTGGGCGTGGCAGGGGGCGTGGAAATTTCGCTAAAGTTTGTAAAACGTGTTGTAATAACATTTAAAAACAATTTTTTTTCCAAACTCAACTTATTTTCAAAAATTTGATTTTTTTCCAACATCTCCATACAATCGACGCACTGTGCGCCGGCAGTCGCGACACCTGCCGACACTTGAACGTATATCCCCGTTCGATTTTCTATATTCTCATTAGCTTTTTCCATATTTTCATTTTCAATTTTTCTAACATTGAGGTTATTTTTGAGTTATGTTTGTGGTGAGATCCTGCAACTGGATTGCTGGAGGATCCCAAGATAAGCACCCCCACCACGACAAGGTCAACTCATAGGAGGTGATTAAAATAGTTTAAAATAAAAACAATTTAAAAAAAATTCAATAAAAATTGATTACTAACTGTCTTAACTATATTTTCATTCAAATAAACATTATTTCATGCGACCACTCTCACTATTAAAAAAAATACGATAATTTTACGCATCTTATTCTGAAAGCTATTTGAACAAGAATAAATATTAATTAAATATTATCAACTATTCACACAACTATCGGAGCGAATGAAAAAACACGTCCGCACTCGACAAAAGACAATGACTTTAAGCGGGTTTTTGCTTCTAACGGGACAAAACAGTTTGATTTTACATAGGAAATAGGTGCATCCACCCTACTTTAATATTAACTGGTCAAAAAACATGTTTTTTAAGCACTTTGGATGGAGAATTCCACCATCGTGTTTTTTTTACTAGTTATGCAATATCAAAAAGCTGTATTTTATCGTCTTAAATATATTTATTTCTATTCAAAAATATAATATTCAAAAATATTATATTCGCAAAGAAGAGTTATTTTCTTGTTCTAACCAATTTTTTTCTTATTTGATTTTTTTTAACAAAATGCAGAAATCCTCCTCAAACCCAATAGTCTAAGAGCCAGCGACCTAAAGTTTGCAGGTAATTGCTTAGTATTCAGAGTCATACCAATTTATAGTCTTCACCGAGTTATATAAGAAACCGCTGGTCTGTCTGGCCGTATACGTGGCGAACATGTGTAAAATTTGTCATGAAGGTGAAAAAAAATTAAAATTTGGAAATCGACCTTAAATCAAAAAAAAATTATTTTAGGACAACAGAAAATCCTACGAAAATAAACGATAGCTTTTTTTAAAGACTAAAACTCAAACTACTTGCTGATTTTTAAATAAATTTTTTTTGATCAATAGTTTTTGAAAAAAAAATTTTCAAACACAAAATTTTGAAAAAAAATTCAAAAAAAGTTCAAACAGTTTTTTTTTTTTCAAAAAATATACCCAATAAAGTATTATTTTTTTTTATTTTAATTTCTTTTATATATTTTGAGTCAAACACCGAAAATTAGAAGTCAAAATCTCTTTTACTTTTTGAGAAAACTGAAAATTACCAAACCTTCTATTTCAGAAAGGAAGTAAGATGTTCACGTTTTTTATTGCAGGAATCGTTCAATGCTTCAATGCTTAGTATTCAGAGTCATACCAATTTATAGTCTTCACCGAGTTATATAAAAAACCGCGGCCGTATATGTGGCGAACATGTAAAAAAATTGTCATGAAGGTGTAAAAAATTACAAACTATTGCAGGTCATTGCTTAGTATTCACTCATATGAAATATGTTTAAGGACATCCCCAGGCATGTTACTGCAAAAAAAAAAGTCTAGTCAGCCGTGGCAAAAACGGTCTGCCAAGCACTTGAATGTGAAAAAAATTTTAAATTAAGAACTCGACCTTAAATCAAAAAAAAAATATTTAAAGAGGACGGCAACACTAACAAAATTAAACGATACCTTTTTTTAAAGGTAAAAAGTTGTACTACTTTCTGGTTTTTATATAAATGTTTTTTGATGAATAGTTTTTGAAACAAAAAATTTCAAACACAAAATTTTGAAAAAAAAATTTAAAAAAAGTTCAAACAGTTTTTATTCCAAAAAATCTACCCAATTAAGTACTAATTTTTTTTCCAATTCTTATTTCACTTATATATTTTGAGTCAAACACCGAAAACTAGAAGTCATGGGGATGTCCTTAAACATATTTCATATGAGTGAATACTAAGCAATGACCTGCAATAGTTTGTAATTTTTTACAGCTTCATGACAATTTTTTTACATGTTCGCCACATATACGGCCGCGGTTTTTTATATAACTCGGTGAAGACTATAAATTGGTATGACTCTGAATACTAAGCAATCACCTGCAAACTTTATTTCGCTGGACACAAACAAAAAAGTAAAAAAACTAAAAAAATTGATTTTTTTTGATTTTTTTTTTGTTTGTTTTGACTGTTTTGGTAAGGAAATTTTTTTTATCAATTTTTAAAAAACATTATTATTATAGGAAATTTAATTCTCTACAAAATTTACAAAGAACAATATCTCAAAATTATGCTTTGTTTACGAGATATATTGAAAAAACCAAAAAGGGGGCTTTTGCACCCCTATCTCCAGTTCGCACCCTCTCATTTAATAGAACTCCGCGGTTTTATCTTTTTTATAGCCCATTGAACGATTCCTGCAATAAAAAACGTGAACATCTTACTTCCTTTCTGAAAGACATAATTAATAGTCGTAATTTTGCCGTTGGTGAAAAAATAGAAGGTTTGGTAATTTTCAGTTTTCTCAAAAAGTAAAAGAGATTTTGACTTCTAATTTTCGGTGTTTGACTCAAAATATATAAAAGAAATTAAAATAAAAAAAAAATAATACTTTATTGGGTATATTTTTTGAAAAAAAAAAACTGTTTGAACTTTTTTTGAATTTTTTTTCAAAATTTTGTGTTTGAAAATTTTTTTTTCAAAAACTATTGATCAAAAAAAATTTATTTAAAAATCAGCAAGTAGTTTGAGTTTTAATCTTTAAAAAAAGCTATCGTTTATTTTCGTAGGATTTTCTGTTGTCCTAAAATAATTTTTTTTTGATTTAAGGTCGATTTCCAAATTTTAATTTTTTTTTTACCTTCATGACAAATTTTACACATGTTCGCCACGTATACGGCCAGGCAGACCAGCGGTTTCTTATATAACTCGGTGAAGACTATAAATTGGTATGACTCTGAATACTAAGCAATAGGGTGGAGTGAAAAAAAAAGTTGTCTTATTTTTTGTTCTACATAGCCAGGATGGGTGCCATTTGGAACTTAAATAACAGGAAAAAAGTTTCAGATCGATCAAAGAAGTTTAAGAGGGTTCACAAGTCGCTTGAAAAAAATGAAAACACCATAAAGGTTAATTTATGGAATTTTTTGAGTTTTTATTGTTTTACTCAGTTTTTTGATTCGAAAAACATGTACATTATTATTTATTGTTCAATTTTCATTTAAAAATTACGAATTTATTGACTTAAGGCCCTTTCTGCAAGAATCCATGGGCGGCGAGCACCCCCAACCCCCATAATCCAGCCACGAAAAAACCAAAAATAAAGAAATTTCTTAGACAAAAATAGTTTTGGTTTTTTGTTAATTTCTCGAAAATGACAAGATGTTTTTGGATGCGGTTTTCTGTTTTTGTTTAAAAACAAATAAGAGCATCGAATTTTAAAAACCTAAGTAGTACTTAGTTACATAAAATTTTGAAAAAATTTAGTTTGAAATTTTTTTTTTTGAAAATTTTGATTTCGAAAATTAATTTTTCAAATACTGTGCCAGAAAATGGCCATATTAAACATTTTTGTAAAAGACGAGGGTTTTGGCTTTACAAAAAGGTATAGCACGTTATTGTAAGTATAACCGTTGATTTTTAATATTTTTTTGTTTCAAATTAAATAATTTCTTTTTTAAATTGCCCCTCCCCGCTAAACGAAGGGGAATAGACCCTCCTCCCATACGATTTTTTTCTTGTCTCGACCAAGCCTACACGCTCTAACTTTTTGGCACATTGCTCCATCTCTTTTGAAAATTGCTCCCAGTACATTATTCCAAAAAGCATGTAAATTTTAAAGGGCGTTGTGAACCCTCAAGATATTTTTTGATCGGGCTGAGATTTGGTATGCTCTTTTTTGATGACTAATGGCACCCGTCCCTGGTATGTAGAAGAAGAAAAAAAAAAAAAAGAAAAAAAAGTGCAGTTTCACTCCGCCCTACTAAGCAATTACCTGCAAACTTTAGGTCGCTGGCTCTCGGTCTACAATCTGCGCAATGAATCTATCTATCTATCTATCTATCTATCTATCTATCTATCTATCTATCTATCTATCTATCTATCTATCTATCTATCTATCTATCTATCTATCTATCTATCTATCTATCTATCTATCTATCTATCTATCTATCTATCTATCTATCTATCTATCTATCTATCTATCTATCTATCTATCTATCTATCTATCTATCTATCTATCTATCTATCTATCTATCTATCTATCTATCTATCTATCTATCTATCTATCTATCTATCTATCTATCTATCTATCTATCTATCTATCTATCTATCTATCTATCTATCTATCTATCTATCTATCTATCTATCTATCTATCTATCTATCTATCTATCTATCTATCTATCTATCTATCTATCTATCTATCTATCTATCTATCTATCTATCTATCTATCTATCTATCTATCTATCTATCTATCTATCTATCTATCTATCTATCTATCTATCTATCTATCTATCTATCTATCTATCTATCTATCTATCTATCTATCTATCTATCTATCTATCTATCTATCTATCTATCTATCTATCTATCTATCTATCTATCTATCTATCTATCTATCTATCTATCTATCTATCTATCTATCTATCTATCTATCTATCTATCTATCTATCTATCTATCTATCTATCTATCTATCTATCTATCTATCTATCTATCTATCTATCTATCTATCTATCTATCTATCTATCTATCTATCTATCTATCTATCTATCTATCTATCTATCTATCTATCTATCTATCTATCTATCTATCTATCTATCTATCTATCTATCTATCTATCTATCTATCTATCTATCTATCTATCTATCTATCTATCTATCTATCTATCTATCTATCTATCTATCTATCTATCTATCTATCTATCTATCTATCTATCTATCTATCTATCTATCTATCTATCTATCTATCTATCTATCTATCTATCTATCTATCTATCTATCTATCTATCTATCTATCTATCTATCTATCTATCTATCTATCTATCTATCTATCTATCTATCTATCTATCTATCTATCTATCTATCTATCTATCTATCTATCTATCTATCTATCTATCTATCTATCTATCTATCTATCTATCTATCTATCTATCTATCTATCTATCTATCTATCTATCTATCTATCTATCTATCTATCTATTTATCTATCTATCTATCTATTATTTTACCTAAGAGTATCTATCTATCTATCTATTATTTTACCTAAGAATAGAAATGGAGGCAATTCAGTTCAGAGATATGATGAAAAAATACAAGAATGCAAACAATACACTAATACCATTATGGATAAGGCATTTACAAACATAGGTATATATCGGCACCCCGATTGTTTTTCCTCACTTCTGCTATTACAGGTCGTATCGAAGAACGTCCTTCTCTTTTTAGTTTAAGTAATTATTATTTTATTGAAAAAAAGAGGTTGTCTGTAAAGCCGGTTTACGGACGATGATTTTACGTGATAACGTTGTAAGATAACAGGTTGTGTGCTTTTAAAATGAGTCAATTGAAGTTTATTTATTTCAAACAATCATAATTTACAAGAAAAAGTTAAAAAAATTACCTTTTTTCTTTTCTCATTAGGTATATTAATTTTTTTATTTTAAAAGCTTACAAAAAAAATTATACCACTAAAAAGTCAAATATTTCTTCTAAATAATAAAACCATTTTTAAATTTTTACAATGCGCAAAAAGTATTAAAATAATTTATTAAAAACAATCATTTCTTATGAAAAAAGTGAAAAAATCATTTCCATCACCCAAAAATTCATTTTTTTGATATAACAACCTATAATAAATTTTATACCACCTGAAAGCTTATTGCTTCAGCTCAAAACATATATATCGATCATGTCTCTCGATCAATTTTCATCAAAAAAAGCAAAAAAAAAAACATATAATTCTCACGCTAGTGAATCAATGTTTTTTAGACAACCTATAAAAAATTTTATATCATGTAAAAGCTTACCTTTCATATGACGTTTCAAACTTATTTCTGCGATGCCTAAAAAAAAAGTTAGAATTTTTTAAAGCCAACCATGTCGAAATTCCAAACTGAGATTACGGTACTTCCCACACTGGTGGCTGTTCATGATCAACAGATCTTTACAGGTGTTTTGAGATGTTTCGCAAGTTTATTATTTTAACATTGTGTAGCTTGTAGTGAATGTACAGTTATGTGTGATATACCAAATGAAAGGTAACATCATCAGGATGCTCAAAAAACTTTATTTTACTGTTATCTCAAAATTGTGACTACAAATTGATTGAAATTCTGCACAGATATAGTCGTGTCTATTATCTATCTTCAATATAAATTTCATTTATTTATCTGTTGAAGAAAAAAAGATAAAAATAAAAAACGGTTAAAAAAGGTCAAAAAACTTGGGACAAAAAAACTTGTTTTTCCTGTTATTCGGTCAAAAACCATTTTGAAATACCAATTTGCACATGTGTGCGCACTTTCATAGACTACATGTCCTATAAGCTTGAAATTTTTGGAATGCTCCAAAAATTAAAAAAAAAAAATAAAAACTCACCCAAAAATACCCCAAAATAAGTAGGTGTTTTTCAAAAATTCATATTTCGAAACGCAGAGACTTAAAAAAAAATCCGTATCAGACCCCTAACTTTTTTTTTATTATCTTTCGAATGAAGTTTTTCAAATTGTCAAAAAAAATTCCCTTACCTATAATCACTACTTTGTCAAAGGTCTACCTCATGTTTTAGTTTTAGAAAACCATTAATAGCTTGGTTTTGAATTTTTTTTAGAATTTTTTCAATACCACATTACATTGGGTGATTTGCATAAAAAGGTAGTACTTACTTAAAGTAAAAGGTGAAAGTAAATACTATAAATTCTAGTAAAAGGTAAAATTCATAGTATTTACTTAATTTCGTATGCATAAAAAAAGTACCTGCTAGCAGGCAAATACTTCTAGTAGATACTAAATTCATCCAAGTAAATACTAGAATTCACCCAAAAATGATAGTAAACACTTTTTTTTAGATGATTGGCATTCGTTTAGTATTTAAGCCTAATAGGTATGCTGCTGAAGCGAAACGAAAATTTTCTTACAAAACAAGCACAACAAAATTGTGAACGAAAAAAATTTTTTCAGCTTGGACAACGAAATTCTTACCTATGCCCGAACATTTGGAAAAATTAAAATCATTCGTCACTAGCATTTAATTTTTTAGGGTATTTTACTTGCTAAAAAAAAGTTTTTGACTTTGGCCTTACAAATACATTTTTCTGAATGTTTTACAGTGTAATCCAATACTGTTTACTGTTTCTACAATTTGAGTTTGTGAACATCTGGTCGTACTATTTTGTGAGTCAAAAGTAAACTTAACAGCAGCATAAAAAATCGAATTCGAGATAACAATTAGACATGACGGCTCTAACGATTTTGTAAAAAAATGTACTGTAGAAAATTTGGACCCTAATTAACGGTATTTCCTTTGAACTGAACCGTTTTCTTGAAAACTACACCACCGATTTCAATTAAAAATTTTGAACAAAAACTTTTTAGTGGCCTGAATATTAAAATAAAGAAAACATTTTCAATAAAATCATTTTTGGATTAAAAAAAATCGAAATTTTGTAAGAAAAATCTATTTTGAATGAACTCAATGAATTTTATTTCAACTTTGTCTTTATTTATAAGTGTCATTTTTTTGAAAAAATTTGTGAACAATTTTTATATGAAAAAAATATCTTTTAAAAAAAGTGGCTCTAGATTTCCAAATTTTTTTTTTTTTAATTCTTTTTGATGCATTAAAAAAAAAATTTTTAAACTTTAAACCAAATTTTATAGGTATTATTTTTATGTTTTTTTTTTTAATTTAAAAAAAAATTATCTTTTATGAGTTTTTAAAAGCTTTAATATTTCAAGCAACTTTTGACATAAGAGCAAGTACGTGCGACCCAGTTTTGCATTTTTTTTAGTTGCGAATTCTTTAAAATATATTATTCATGGCTAATAAAGTTAATATACTATTGGCAATTCACATATGGTTCAGAGTTGAAATTATCTCAACAGTTTTGAAACCTCACATTAGCTACTTTAAAAAAAATGTATTCTAAAAAATTACTATTCATTTACAATACTGTATTACCAAAAAATTGTTTACTCAACCAATAAAGATTTTCCCTTTCATATTGATAAAGTTTCTTAAAATTCAACTTTGAGTCCGATAAACGATCTTTATAAACTTTTTGGTAATTGATAAATAAAAATTCTGCCATTTCGACAAATATTTTAAGAAATACCATGAATGAACCGATAGTGTCTTAATATGACTCAAGACTGCTATTCATTAGTTTCATGGCTTCATAATAGCGGTTTTAAATAGAGCTCTTGATTTCGACCGGGTAGTACCCGTCCTCACAAATACCCGGGTACACGAGTTTTCGGGTATTACTCGGGTAGCCGGGTACCTTCGGGTACTCGGGCGAGTACTCGGGTATCCGGGTATCAAGAGCTGTAGTTTTAAAACAAAAAAGTATACACTGTAACAGTCATTTTTAAACAAATCAACATCAAACACAAATAATATAAAAAAACATATAAACATGCATACATTTAAAATTATTTACTTAAATTCTTTCATAATTTTTTTTATTTATATAATTCAATAATTTTAACAAACACATTTTGACAAACAATGTAAATTTAAAAGTGCTAACAAAAATAAACAGGAACACAAAAACAACACATTTTATAAAACATAACCATTGTAATATGCTGCTGCCTTCTACAGTATAAAAGGCCGCAACAAATCAGTAGAAGTCGCATTCTGTCTAATAAAGCTTAATGGTGAACACTATAGTGACCGCAACTCCCATAGAAAAAATTTGTTGACGAATTTTTTTCGGGGGAACCCCATAAAATGTACCGCCAAAATTTCAGCTCGATTGGATAAGTCTAAATGGTGCCGACACTCGCTCAAAGTATCAAAAATCTCTGTTTTTCACTGTTTTTCGCCGAAAATTAGCTCTAGCTTCCAAACAGAAGTGGTTATTTTCACTTTTTATACATTAAATTAAAGGTAGTGTTGTTACACATAACTCAGATGCTAAATTTGTTTAGTTTTACCAATAAAAAAAAATATTGTCATCAATTTAAATTTTCAGTACTTACCTCAAAAAGAACTGAAGTACAAACTCGATTTAAAATGAATCTTTCTATGTTATAGAAAGGTATCTAATCGAAATGCTTCTCGTATAATATATACTAATTTTATCAACAATAATAATATATAATAATTTTATCAACAATAATAATATATAATAATTTTATCAACAATAGAGGCACATAGTAAAATTGACTGAAAAAAAAACAAAAAGGGCACCTATTGGGGGTTGAACCTGCTGTTTTTTTTTTATAGACAAAAAATAAAATGCAGTTGTAGAATACATATTTGTTGTTTTTTTATGAAGTTTAAGCTTCACGAGTCGTTTCGTTGGTAGTTCAATAATTTTATTAAAATAAACTCGCGCTTTTTGCTAATTTTACTTTGTAGGTATGTAAAATAAATTAACTTAAAATAAAATGTGAGTATTAATTCTGTTGCGTTTTCGACGTTCTGATGTTCGTGACGTTCTGCAAAATATGAAGCAGTTAGAAAAATTAGAAAAACAATTATTATTTCTCTCTGACAAAATCGGAAATATAACTTCACAACTACATACCGAAAACACATTAAACTGTTCGATAAATATAACTCCTGTATCACAAAGTAGTACTGAAACACAACAAGGAAATTTAACATCTTATCAGAAAATTGTTAACAATACACAATCATGCAACAGTGAAAATCAAGATAAAACTTCACCTGAGAAAATTGTCGCAGCGCCATTAAAAAGAAAAAGTGATACACTCGATCAAGAATCATCTTCGCTAATTCCATCTCCAAAGAAACTTGCCACATCAGTATCAGCACATTTAGAAACGCCCACGTTTTCTAAATCGCAACAAATTGTTGATGCATCAAATGCATTTACACCTCCACCTAAACCAAGATCTCAACAATTACTAATATATTATCAAAATGTCAACGGATTAAGGACAAAAACCAGTAAGGTTTATAAAAATATAAATAATATCCCCCATGACGTAATCGTGCTAACTGAGACATGGTTGAACTCTTCTTTTATTGACACTGAGTTTTTTGATAACACCTATCAAATTTTTCGACGTGATCGCCCCATACTTAATGATTCAGCTACTGTTGGTGGAGGTTTATTAATTGGAGTAAAATATCTCTCATATCTTCACTTGTTGAAGATTTTTTTGAGTCCTCGCTGGAGTTGCTCTGCGTTAAAATAAAAATGTCTTTTGGATACATTTATGTGGTTGCAACTTATATTCCACCTAATTCTACCATCGAAATCTATGAAAATTTGCACAATTCCCTAGAGACGATATCATAATTACTGGGGACTTTAATCTTCCCAAATTGGAATGGTGCCGTTCAACTTATGATAATATCTATTTCCCTACTAATGCTACGAACACTAACGAATTCTGCTTGATAGATGGTATGGCATCTTTTGGCTTAAATCAGCTGAATGGAGTTAAAAATGAAAATGGAAGAATATTAAATCTTGTTTACTTCTCTGACGCAATGAATGCTGATGTCGCCGTTATCCCATGCGATTCAAAGCTTGTTCACGAAGATCGCCACCACCCCGCCCTTACTATTTGTTTAAATTTATCTATATGTGATGTAGTTAATTTTTGTAAAAAACATATTGAATTTGATTTAAAAAAATGTAATTTTACTAATCTATTTAATTTACTACTCGAAATTAACTGGGATGTATTATTTTTAAATTTGAATTTAGACGAAATGATTTAAAATTTTTATGAAATTATATTTGATTGTTTTTTGGATACTATCCCACTGCGCGAATTAAAATCTTTAAATGGTAACCCGCCGTGGTTTGATTCACATTAAAAAATAAGAGAAATAAGGCCTGGTTGAGATACAATCTTTCGAGAAGTGAAG
This sequence comes from Episyrphus balteatus, assembly GCF_945859705.1. Lineage (NCBI taxonomy): Eukaryota > Metazoa > Arthropoda > Insecta > Diptera > Syrphidae > Episyrphus > Episyrphus balteatus. Next base: position 106,028,100 of record NC_079136.1, read on the forward strand.
AGACACTTAGAGTCTACCAAGAACTGCAAATGGTATTTGTGACCCATTCAGATTTTCTGTACTCAGAATTTATTTCAAAAACTGAATGCGAAATCAAAATTAACCCCCTTATGTTTTGGAGATACGTTAATAATAAACGTAAATCTGACGGTTATCCAGCTAGTATAAACTTTCAAAATTCTTCTAGCCATATCCCAGAGACTATATCTAATATGTTTGCTGATTATTTTAAAAGTGCCTTTGAAGATTTCTCTTCAACAAGCACTTCTTTTATCTCTCCTAACACACTAGAATATACACATCTTAATTCAATTAATTTTTCTATTTCTGAGGCTGATATAGGTGAAAATATTTTAAAACTAGATGAATGTTTTAGTCCTGGGCCCCTGTTCTGTAACTTTATCACTGGCGATAAACGTTTTTCAATGTCTCTAAAATCCATTTTCTTCCATAAATAAAGCAAAATTTCTTTCAAATTCAGAATGTATGAATTAAGAAATTATGATCTGGAACAAAATTTCTTTTATTTTGATGAGATTAAATGGATTTTAAAGCCATTCAAATATTTTATCGCCAGTGATAAAAGTTACAGAACATGGGCACTGGTCCAGATGGTATACCATCATTTATGTTAAAAAAATGTGTGTCTTATATTTCCTATCCATTGTTTATTCTTTTCAACGAGTCTTTAAAATGTTGTGAATTCCCAAGTATTTGGAAATATTCTTATCTAGTACCAGTTCATAAAAAAGGCCCTATGAACTTAATAACAAATTATCGTCCTATAGCGAAACTTTCAGCTATTCCTAAACTGTTCGAGTCTCTTGTCTGTGAAATAATGTCTTTTAATTGTTCGTCTGTTATATGTGAAAATCAACATGGTTTCGTGAAGAAAAAATCAACGGTCACTAACTTATTACAGTTATCTACTTTTTGTTTGGATTCATTCGAAAATCATTCCCAAGTAGATTGCATCTTCACAGATTTTAGCAAAGCATTTGATAAATTAAGTCATAAAATACTTCTGAGTAAATTAAATAAAATTGGACTCAATGATCATCTTTTTGTTATGTGGATTTCGTCTTACCTTAAAGATAGATATTATAGTGTTATGTTTAGAAGAAACCGTTCTTGTCAATTTAAAGTTAATTCTGGTGTTCCTCAAGGGAGTCACCTTGGCCCTTTGTTGTTCATTTTATTTATAAATGATCTGTCTTCCATCTGTATTGAAACATTCAATGACATTAATCTATGCTGATGATGTAAAAATATTTAGAAAAATTAATTCCATTACGGACTGTGAACAACTACAAAATGATCTAAATACATTTTGGGAATGGTGCAACAACAATCGTTTAATTTTAAATATATACAAGTGTAAGACAATGAGTTTTACAAGCAAACGCAATTTAATTAATTATGACTATCGTTTAAACTCAACGCGTTTACATCGTGAATCTAGTTTTTCTGATCTCGGAATTGTATTAGACTTAAAATTAACATTTATTGACCACTTTAATTATATTACAAAGAAAGCTAATAAAATGCTTGGCTTTGTGAAAAGGTTTTCCCGTGATTTCCGTGATCCTTATGTAATTAAAATCCTTTATGTTTCTCTTGTCAGACCAATTCTTGAATACGGGTGCGTTATATGGGCGCCATACTACTCTATACACATAAATAGAATTGAAAGTATACAGCGTAAATTTTTAAGATTTTCTCTTCGCTTTTTGCCATGGACAGATAGGGTTATTTTGCCTTCAAGACTTTAATTGTTAAACTTGCCATCTCTTTCTGGTCACATAGAGTACTTGCAGTTCTGCTTCATAACAGGTGTTATAAATGGATCTATTTCATGTCCATCAATTCTCGATCGAATATGTTTCAATGTGAGTCAGACTAACTTAAGAAGGAATTTACCACTTCGAACTATTTTCAGCAGATCAAACTACGGCGCGAATAGTCCTCTTAATCAGTTAATTAAAAATTTTAATAAATTCTTTATTCTCATTGGTTCTACAAATGATAACTGTAAATCTGAAAGCTTTAGATGTAAATTTTTTGCTCTGAGTAGTTAAAATTTTGTTGTATTTAAGTTTAGTTTTAAGTATTTTTTTTGTAATTTGTAACGTTAGTATTTAACGTATTAAATAAACAACAACAATTTTTGTTTTAATATTAAAAGAAGTTTTAACAATTTTAAGTGTTTTCAGCCGATTGAAAATAGCACAAGCTTTCTCAAAGCACCTCCAAATCTTTTGCCCGGAAACCCGCTTTTTAAAGAAGGCTTTAAAAAAGTGCAATCACTTAAAGTCGTAAATGACATGGCAGAAAGAGGAGTCAAATTAATAACCAATTTTAATAATCTTTTAACTAAAGATGAGGAACAAAAACAATATGTACTTAAAGTAGTCAGTGAGTGCCGAAAATTGTATCCTGATGCTTCCAAAACTACTTTAAGTAAATCTCTTGACACATTTTTTTTTTAGTAATTACTTCATTAGTTATGTATTAGAAATGTAATGGGGACTTTTCACGAGTCGATTTTTGCCGTGCGGCGAAGCTTTTCGACTCGGGTGAACGTAATTCGCAGGCGACTAAAGTGACAATCCCTATAGAAAAATCCTAGTCGAACGACATATCGTGCGGCTAAAATCGACTCGTGAAAAGTACGCATAAGACGATATTAAGTATCTTGTTTTTTTTTAGAAATCTGTTAAATGTTTCGTTTTTTTGTTAAAACAGTAAAAAAAAAAGTTTCATTTTAAATCGAGTTTGCCCTTCAGCTCCAATATTTTGTTTATTTAGTAAAACTAAACAAATTTATCATCTGAGTTCTGTGGAACAACACTACCTTTAATTTAATATATAAAAAGTGAAAATAACCCCCTCTGTTTGGAAGGTAGAGCTAATTTTCTGCGAAAAACAGTGAAAAAACAGAGATTTTTGATTCTTTGAGCGAGTGTCGGCACCATTTAGACTTATCCAATCGAGCTGAAATTAAAGGCCTTTATTGGCCATACATTTTTTAAATCTTATAAGTTAACAAAAGAAATTAAAATAAAACACAGATGTACATTTTAAACTTTTAATTCACAGACATCTTTTAGCTTTGAGCCACTTATTAAAAATAAATAAATACAACTGACGTGAGAAAAATCAAATTACTAAACGAGATAAATTAATGAATTCAGTATACATAGTAGAGCCTACGATTTTGTTCGTGTATTTAATTACACGTGTACCCGATACACGTGTACACGTGTATCTAAAAAACGTTTACACGTGTATCTTATTTACACGTGTATTTATTAAATACACGTGTATTTATATTTACACGTGTAAATACGAAACAAAATGATTTTTTTGCTTTTTGGGGGTAAAATAAAAGTTTTTAAAACTAAACAACTGAAGATTATTGTGCAAATAAATAGTTCGAATTGGAAAAATAGTATTTGAACTTTTTGAAGACCTTATAAATAATTTATTCAAAAATTAAAAATAATGATGTGCCTTTTCATTAAAAAAAAGCTAATAAATTTTTCCAAGATATATTTGCATATTGCCTACTGTGTCTTTCTCAGAAGAAAGTGTACCAACTGTTACATGTTTTTTTTTTTTTTTTTTGTTAATCACCCTTTATTTGAAGATCATATGGTTTACTAAGTTCATAGTGAAAGTGTAAAAGGTGTTTTATAAATAAAGCGACAAATTCAATCAAAATAAATTTTAAAATAAAACTAAAATATGAAGCCAAGGAGTTGGGTATGGCAATATGCCCACCGAGAAGGGACAAATGCCTACTGTGACTTATGTAGTTCACAACAAAACAACCGTTTTTCTTGTCCCGGTGGAACAACCGGAGCCCTTGGACGGCATTTAAAGGGACTCCATGGAGTCAATTTAATTATTTTATATGTTTTGTTGCTTGGTAATCTAATCTAATCTGCTTTATTTTTTTACTTTTTAGTCGTATAATATTTGAAAGAAGATGATAATTTGCTTGGGTGGTATGAGCTCCCAAAGCCCCTCTCTTGCAATTTACCTACAAAAGCTTTTGCGATATTTAGAATGGGATAAAATAGATTTGGGGTGTTTCAACCCCCCAATGCCCCTCCCCTGAGTTCGGACCCCAAAATATTGCGTTGCAATCCAAACTTCATATGTGTACAAAGTTCAGTTCGATACGATAATGGGAATCGGGTCAAAATTTTTTTCCAAGATTTATTTGGCTAGGGTTGAATAAGAATTTCCAATTAAATTTTCTGTGTAATTTCAATGTGTAAATCTAGCCAATAACCGCAAAAACCTGAACAATATCCTTTTCATTCAATATAATACATATTTTAGGAAATCGCCACCAAATCTACCTGTTCGAACGCTATTTACACGTGTCAATATAAATACACGTGTAAATATAAATACACGTGTATTTACAAATACACGTGCTTCGGCACGAATTATTTAAATACACGTGTAGCACGTGTACCTTAATACACGTGCAATAGTAGGCTCTAATACATAGGTACCTATTTATGTGTGGTGAATACACGTTGTAGTTGCGATGCATAGCGATGATATATATTTAATTTTGTAAAGCCTTTTAATTATTACTAAGCACCATATGAAGATGAATCTACTAAAACTTGGATTCGTGGGCCATTTCTAGTTGCCCCGGGCGAAGGGCCAAAATATAAGATAGGGGGCCAAATGGCCCGATCGGGCACTTTGTGGCAACGCTGCACCCACGCTTCAATTGGCGCCCAACCTAGTGGCTACGTATGTCAGACTGTCAGTCGATAGACAGTACAGTAGAACCCAGTTAAGTCCTATCAAAGTAAAACCCGGTTAAGTGGATAAAAAAAAAAATTTCTCGATATACAGGGTGTCCCACAGTCACCGCCCCAAATGAAAACCATGGATTCCTGAGGTCATTTTAAGTCGAAAAACTTAAGAGGTAATTTTCTCGTTTTCGTCCCGTTTTCGAGTTACCACGGTTTTTATGATTTTTGCTCTCTTGTCCTTTAACTAGCCTTATCTTTGCCAAACTACGTTTCATTCGAAAGATTTTTTTTACAACCAATCAAGAATTTATTACAGTTTTAGTTTGTCTCAAAACTTTTTTTCTGCGGACAACCGTTTCTCCACAATTTTGCATCAAACACAATTTTCTTCGTTTTTAAGTTGTTTTTTACATTTTCATATCATTTAATTAAAAAAAACACGTTAATGAGTATTAATTTTTTGTGCTTTTTATTAAAGCCCAGTTTATTTTGATAAAGAAAATAAGTTTTATTTCATAAAAAAGGCTACTGAAAGTAATTAAAAAAAATAAACAAACTGAGTGAATTAAAAAAAAATAATTTTTAAATACAAAATTAATTTAAATGAATTAAAACTTTTTCTGAGCTTTATCTATTTGTTCTTTTCTTAACCGCAATAGCTCAGTGAAAGTTTTTAATTCAATTAAATTAATTTTTTATTTAAAAATAAAACGTAGTTTGGCAAAGATAAGGCCAGTTAAAGGACAAGAGAGCAAAAATCATAAAAACCGTGGTAACTCGAAAACGGGACGAAAACGAGAAAATTACCTCTTAAGTTTTTCGACTTAAAATGACCTCAGTAATCCAAGGTTTTCATTTGGGGCGGTGACTGTAGGACACCCTGTATAAAGGAAAAGCTGAGATTTTTTTTGGGCGGTACAGTACAACCCGAAAAATAGACTGATTAACTGCGTACCCATTTTTTTTTGTACCAATCGACGAATCAAAAGAGAATGAAAATTAACGACAGTACAACCCAATAGTACAGTCCAACCCGCTTAAGTAAGCAAAAGAATTTTTTTATCAGTTCAATTTTACACTATCGTGTTTACCTACATATTTTGATATAAAAACAATAATCGCACAAGAAAGGTGCTGCGCAATTTTTTTTCATCACGGTATGAGAAAAAGTCACCGGTTATCTGAAAAACCGAAAGTTCAGTAGGTATATTGAAAGAAGTTCTTCGTCATCAGACTCCTCCAACTATATCTCCGATATTGAGTATACGTCTGAATTCGAATCACCAGAGAGTGAAACAGAGACTACAATTATAAACGAAAACACATTTAAAAAACCTCTACAGTCAAACCTACAATTTACAAATATGCCAGACGACCAATCAGCCGCGATCGCTCTATCCGAAGACCAACTCACCCGCTTGGTAGCTGCCATAGGCGTTAAAGAACTCCAAGGTAACTTTAGCCGATGCACCGCTCGTTATAATGGTGAAAAAAATACCTCCAAGCTGGAAGACTTCATTGCAACAATAAGTGTGTACAAAGATTTTGAAAACGTTTCAGATAAAAATGCTCTGGTAGGATTCCCACTCTTGTTAGAAGGTTTCGCTTCAAACTGGTGGCAAGGAGTGAAAAACGAAGCAAAATCGTTTGAAGATGCATTAAAATTACTTCGCTCATCGTTTGCTCCACCAAAACCTTCCTGGCGAGTTTATGTAAAGATTTTCGAGGATAAACAAAAGCCAAACCAATCAACTGAGAGTACTGTTTTCGCAGCTAAAAGATGAGATATCCGAACAAATCATGATTAATATGATTTATGGTCAGCTTCTTTTGAGTGTCAGAGAAAAGGTTCCAAGAACCCCAGTCAACACATTTCAAGAACTTTTAAAAGAAGCTCGAGAAGCTGAAATTGTTCTCAGAGAAAGCCGCCCTCCAGGGAAACCTGTCGAGGAATTTAAAAAAGTTAGATGCACCTTTTGCAGAAAGCAAGGACATTCCGCTGAACGATGCTTTAAAAAAGCCTAAAACAATCAAAATGAGGCCAAGAAACCTACACTTAGTTGTTACGGATGTGGAGCTGCAGGTTATTGCAGAACAAACTGTCCAACATGCAGTAACAAAAATGCAAATAGCCCAGCAAAGCTCGATTTCAACCTCATCGAGTCAACTGTTATAGGCAGAAATGTACCTACTGTAGATGTTAATATTAATGGATTGAAAGGTGAAGCATATATTAATACCGCAGCTCGAACGAGCGTCGCAGGGTCACGTCTTTACCAACAACTTGTCCAAAAGGGTTGCCTTTTTCAGAAAGTCAATGCAGAGATAACTTTGGCTGATGGAATAACGAAAAAAGAAATCGTTTATTCAACTATAGTAGATATCATTATTGGGAAAAGATTACGTAAAATTCGTTTTATAGCCCTTCCAAAGGCCAAAGTAAATCGCACGTTATTAGGCATCGATTTTCTCGAACAATGTGGACTTGTTTTAAATATTGCTCAAAGAGCATACTATTTTATTGACGACCCAGCAACTACGTTTGATTTTAAATTGGCTAAGAGCAATGAAAAGATTCAAATCGAACCTCGAGAAAACCCCTTTAAAACGCCAAAACCGGCTCCAAAAGTAAATTACCACAAAATATTGGAAAAGGATGAAAAGCTCAAACAAGTTTCAGCATATTTGGCTTGGGTTGAAAGTTATGAAATAATAAGCCCTATCCCAAGTACACCAAAACGCAAACGATCCAATGATTACTCACCACAGCATCCAAGCAATCTTCTCTGACGTGCTGCCTCAGGAGATGAAAACACCTGAAAGAGGAAATGATCTTTTTAGTTCACCAAAGAAAGCCGATTCAAATGTTGATGACTGGTTCATCCTAAATTCCATAGATATTCAACTCATCCCAGATGAAGGATATTCACTCAATGGATGTGATAGAAAACACCTTGAAAAGATGTTAAGCGAGCAAGATGAAATTTTTGGAGAGATAACAACACCTATTTCCAATATAGAACACCAAATCAATACGGGAACACATAAACCCATATCAAATCCACCGTACCGAATATCACCAGCAAGGAAAATACAGTTGAAAGCTGAGATTGACGATATGCTTGAAAAAGGCATTATTGAAGAGAAACACTCCCCATGGGCCTTTCCTGATGGACAAATAAGAGTATGCGTCGACTATCGCAAATTGAACGCTATAACCATACCAGATCGCTATCCGTTGCCTAGAATGGATGATCTTCTGCACGCAGCGAAGAGTACGCCATACATGTCAACACTGGATCAACTTAAAACTGCTTTTATAACACCATTTGGATCTTATGTTTTCAAACGAATGCCATTTGGATTGCGAAACGCACCAGCAACGTTCCAACGCCTTATTGACAAATTTCGAAATGGACTGCCACAAATTCTGATCCTTGCATATCTGGATGATATAATTATCTGCTCCGAGAACTTTTCAACACATCTTAACGATCTACAAAAAGTTTTCGCACGTCTGAAGCAATTTGGGTTCAAACTTAACTGAGACAAATGCAGATTTTGTTGCTCTGAAATAAAATATTTTGGTCACATTTTGACACCCGATGGTTTCAAGGTTGATCCCGAAAAACTGATGCCATACTACTACGCCCAAGTCCCAAGAATCAGAAACAAGTGTTATCCTTTTTGTAAACTTGTTCCTGGTACAGAAGATTTATCCCAAATTTCGCAGATATATACCTAAACCACTATCGAATTTAACGAAAAAGAATGTTGTTTGGTAATGGGGAATCGATGAGCAAAACGCGTTTGACAATCTTAAAAAACTTCTGACAACTTCTCCAATTTTGCAGCAAGTTAAAGATGATATTCCATTCATTCTTAAAACCGATGCCAGCAGCTATGCTATCGGAGCAGTTTTACTCCAGGGGGAGAACGAGATGGAACACCCTGTTGAATTCGCAAGCCGTTTACTCCTACCTGCAGAACAAAATTACTCGACAACGGAACGTGAAGCACTCGCAGTAGTATGGGCAGTCGAAAAATTTCCAGGATATATCGAAGGATCTGAAGTGAAGATTCTTACCGATCATCAACCCTTAAAATGGCTTATGAGCCTGAAATCGCCGACCGGTAGACTCGCCAGATGGGCACTTCAGTTACAACCTTATAACATTGAGATAGGTTACAATCCCGGTAGAAACAATGCTGTAGCTGACACTCTATCCCGACCGCCATGTCCCGACAATGATCATACAGAGGATTGTATAATTTGCTCAGTTATTGTTGATATTCCAAGAACAGGTTCGAAGGAAATTAGAGATAACCAACTAGCCGATTTTGATCTTAAACTCATAATCGATTCATTCGAAAACAATGATGAAAACTTATTTCGTTGGACCAGTAGAGGGTACATGCTTGTTGATGGTGTTTTATACCGGTATTGTTCTGAGGAAGATTCGGAAAACGGTAAACTCGTCATACCAAAGTCAATGATAGCTATGATACTGAAGAAGTATCACGATGACTGTACTGGTGGACATTATGGTGTGGATAAGACATTGGCTCGTATATCAAGTCGCTATTACTGGCATGGAATGAGATCAGATGTTGCTAAACATATCAAAGGTTGCGTAGAATGCCAACGCTATAAAGCCTCAAATTTAAAACCAGCCGGTCTATTGCAAACAACCCCGAGTAGGCAAAGATTTGAAGTTATAGCAGTAGATCTTTTTGGACCGCTACCCACCACTCCTAGTGGGCATCAATGGATCTTAATTGTCGAAGACTTATGTAGTCGTTGGGTTGAGCTATTCCCCTTGAAAGAAGGTACTGCTGAAAATTGTGCCCTAACTCAGTTAAATGAAGTTTTCCTGCGGTACGGAGTTCCAAGAAAATTGCACAGTGACAACTTAACACAATTTATATCTGCATTGATGCAAAAGTTAACTTATTGTCTGGATATAAAACAATCGTTCACTCCTGTATATCATTCAGAAGCAAACCCAGTCGAGAGAAAAAATCGAGATCTAAAAACCCAACTTTAAATCCTAGTTGGAAATCAACACACAATGTGGAATCTCAAGCTCCCAGCTATACGATTTGCGATGAATACAGTCAAATGTGAAAGCACTGGATTCTCATCGGATGACGTCAATCATGATCTAAAAGCGATTGTCCAAACAGAAAACTTCATACCCCAGATCCCTCCACACTTAATTAAATTAGCCGATACTCTGAAGGAAGCAAGAGAAGCATCCGAGAAGTCACAAGACCGAAGTAAAGTCTACGCTGACAAGAAGCGAAGACCTCACTACGAGTTTAAAGTTGGCGATAAGGTTCTTGTCAAAACTCATAAAATCAGCAAAGCATCGTCAGGTTTTACTTCGAAACTGGCACCGAAAAGAGATGGCCCTTATGTTATTTTGAAGAAGAAAGGTTTAAGCAGCTATACAATTGCGAAAGAAGATGACCCGACCGTTCCATTGGGCACATATCACGCATCAATGATTTCTTTATTCCCTGGGGGTTCGAAAGAACTTCCATATCCTAAACCCATTGTTTCTTTCAGAAAAAGAGGACGACCTGTGAACTCTTATCCTATCGATGAACCTAAAACGATCCATTCAAAGTCTAAAAGAAAGATGACGTCACCTAACCAATCATTTGAAGAAAGATCTGGAATACCCCAAACCATTTCCGAGGCAAAAATGATCGATCCAAAATCCAATAGAAGGATGCCTCCACCTGAGACCACAAATACAAATGATCCTGCCACATTTCCGAGACGTTCCATGAGGCAGAGTGGGAGATTGTAACAGTCATCCTTAAACAAATCAACATCAAACACAAATAATATAAAAAACATTTAAACATGCATACATTTAAAATTATTTGCTTAAATTCTTTCATTATTTTTTTTGTTTATATAATTCATTAATTTTAACAAACACATTTTGACAAACAATGTAAATTTAAAAGTGCTAACAAAAAAAAAAAAAAAAACAGGAATACAAAAACAACACATTTTATAAAACATTACCATTGTAATGTGCTGCTGCCTTCTACAGTATAGAAGGCCGCAGCAAATCAGTAGAAGTCGCACTCTGTCACCATTAAGCTGGTGAACACACAACTTTTCGTTGGAGTTACTATTGTTTTTTATTTGATCGAATTGGGTATTTTAGCTTTCGCTAATCATCGTTGCTGCATAAGTAGACAATTCTTTGGTCGCCTGGCTCTTCACCTATATATACATATACAGGGTGTCCCACAGTCACCGCCCCAAATGAAAACCATGGATTCCTGAGGTCATTTTAAGTCGAAAAACTTAAGAGGTAATTTTCTCGTTTTCGTCCCGTTTTCGAGTTACCACAGTTTTTATGATATTTGCTCTCTTGTCCTTTAACTGGCCTTATTTTTGCCAAACTAAGTTTCATTTGAAAGATTTTTTTTACAATCAATCAAGAATTTATTACAGTTTAAGTTTGTCTCAAAACTTTTTTTTCTGCGGACAACCGTTTTTCCACAATTTTACATCAAACACAATGTTCTTCGTTTTTTAAGTTGTTTTTTACACTTTCATATCATTTAAGTCAAAAAAACACGTTAATGAGTATTAATTTTTTGTCCTTTTTATTAAAGCCCAGTTTATTTTCATAAAAAAAATAAGTTTTATTTCACAAAAAAGGCTACTGAAAGTAATTAAAAATAAATTGCACGACTGGGGTCGCACGTACTTGCTCTTATGCTTAAAGTAACTATAATATTCAAGAAATTTAAAATTTGATATTTTGAAGAAAATTCATAAGTACCTAGTATAAAAAAAATTAAATCTGTTTTTATAATTAATTAAACTCCGTTTTAAATTATCTTAAAAAAAAAAAAAAAAATATGCCATTTTATTTCTTGTGTAAAAAGGTATTTTTAGAAAAAAATTTTCGAAAATTGTAGGAGCCGTTTTTTAAAAAAATAATTTTTTTAACATTTTTCAAAAAAAAAGTTGGTATGCTATTTTGAAGAAATAATTAATTTACACATAAAAACTAAATTTCAAAATTTTTCATTGATCCGTTTTCAAAAAATTGATTTTTCAAAAAAAAAATTTTGAAATATTTTTTAAAAAACCAAAAATGCGTTTTTTGAAAATTTTCTAAAATTTTAATATTATCTTTACTTACACACTTTTGTATAAAAATTTTCATTTAAATCGGGTTAATGTTGTACGAGATATTCAGAAACGAAAAAAACCGTTCTATGACAGGTACCGTTAATAACGGTACAAAAAATATTTTTTTTATTTAAAAAGTTATCTCTTATGTGTAGTACTACATACAAAAATTTTAATTAAAATCATTAGAGCCGTTTTTGAAAAAAAAATAACTTTTCTATTTCCGTTATATGGCAGGTACCGTTAGTTTTGGTCATACAAAAAAAATTTCAATTTCACCTCTAGGGAATCACCAAAAACTGCTAACTACCAAGTTTGAAGAAAATCACTTCACTCGTTTAGGCTGCAGCTCCAGATAGAGACAGACACACAGACAGACAGACAGAATTGCCGGACCCACTTTTTTGGCATTCTCCATCATCGTAATGTCATGTAAAATTGTTATCTCAAGTTCAATTTTTTTTACGAATCCTAAACTTCCCCTATAGTACCTATTAGTAGGAGATCCCGCCATAGGACGACCTACCCTCATCGTTATACCAGTTGAGAGTTATATTTTCTGAAAGCTAGTGTCTAAGAAAATAAATTGCACATGGGTTGCCAAGCGATATCCTGTCAAGGCATAGGGTTGCCAGGCCTTAAAGTTCATTTTTGCAAATTTTTGAAAATGCGACCCTGCTTATATGGCAAGCCTAAGAGTTATAAAAAAAATATAATGTCATAGGAAATTTAATTTAAAAATTTTAATTTTCAGGATTTTTTAAAATTTGAAGTTTGAGTAGGGTAAACAAAGGTAAATTTAGAAAAAGAGCAAAAATCTATTTTCTAAACAAAACGTGATAGAAATAAAATTGAAATTGGAATCGATAGATATTATAAATATATGAAAGCCACACATACAACAAAAAAATGTAAAAAACCTACAACTCGAGATATAGTCTTTTTAAAGTCATGATACTCCAATTCGATATTTGAGAAATAATTCACCAAAAATCAGAATGAAAGATTTTTTAAATAATTTTTATGTGATAAGTTAGGAAAAATAAAATAACTTGACACGTGTCTGTCAAATTTTTAATTTAACTTACCGTTTTTGCGAGGGGATTTTTTGAAAAGGTGCTTATTTTCGTATTTCAACATATTAAAGGAAAAAATCTAGTCATGGGACGACCTATCCACCTCATTATACCAGTTGAAAGCTATATTTTCCTAAGGGTAGTGTCTAAAGAAACAGTTTGCACATGGGTTGCCTAGCGATATCCTGTCAAGGCATAGGGTTGCCAGGCCTTAAAGTTCATTTTTGCAAATTTTTGAAAATGCGACCCTGCTTATATGGCAAGCCTAAGAGTTATAAAAAAAATATAATGTCATAGGAAATTTAATTTAAAAATTTTAATTTTCAGGATTTTTTAAAATTTGAAGTTTGAGTAGGGTAAACAAAGGTAAATTTAGAAAAAGAGCAAAAATCTATTTTCTAAACAAAACGTGATAGAAATAAAATTGAAATTGGATTCGATAGATATTATAAAAATATAAAAGCCACACATACAACAAAAAAATGTAAAAAATCTACAACTCAAGATATAGTCTTTTTAAAGTTATGATATTCCAATTCGATATTTGAGAAATAATTCACCAAAAATCAGTATTCAATTTTTTTTTAATATTTTTTATTTGATAAGTTAGGAAAAATAAAATAATTTGATACGTGTCTGTCAAATTTTTAATTTAACTTACCGTTTTTGCGAGGGGATTTTTTGAAAAGGTGCTTATTTTCGTATTTCAACACATTAAAGGAAAAAATCCCGTCATGGGACGACCTATCCACCTCATTATACCAGTTGAAAGCTATATTTTCCTAAGGGTAGTGTCTAAAGAAACAGTTTGCACATGGGTTGCCTGGCAACATCCTGTCAAGGCATAGGGTTGCCACGCTTTAAAGTTCATTTTTTGAGTTTTTTCGATCACACCACCCTGCTTATATGGTAAGTGTTAGAGGTGTAAAAAAAAATTATGTCAGAGAAAATTACATTTAAAAATTTTAATATTCAGGATTTTTAGAAATTTGACATATAAGAAGGGGAAACTGAGGTAAATTTGAAAAAAGGTCAAAAAGCTATTTCCTAAACAAAGAGTGGTAAAAAAAAGATTGATACTGGAATCGATAGATATTGTGAAGTTATAAAAGTCACACATACAAACCAAAAATGTAAAAAATCTGCTACTCGAGATTTAGACGTTTAAAAGTCAAAACCGTGAAATTCGATGTTTGAGAAATAATTCACCAAAAATCAGCACGAAAGGTATTTGAAATAATGTTTATGTTATTAGAGAGCAAAAACAAAATAACTTGACACGTATCTGCCAAATTTTTGATTTGACTTTGTTTTTGGCCCCTGTGTATTTTAGAAGAATTACAGATTTTTACAATTCAATTAATCGAAACCGAGAATTGAATTGTAAAAATCTTTAATTCTTCTAAAATACACAGGAGCCAAAAACAAAGTCAAATCAAAAATTTGGCAGATACGTGTCAAGTTATTTTGTTTTTGCTCTCTAATAACATAAACATTATTTCAAATACCTTTCGTGCTGATTTTTGGTGAATTATTTCTCAAACATCGAATTTCACGGTTTTGACTTTTAAACGTCTAAATCTCGAGTAGCAGATTTTTTACATTTTTGGTTTGTATGTGTGACTTTTATAACTTCACAATATCTATCGATTCCAGTATCAATCTTTTTTTTACCACTCTTTGTTTAGGAAATAGCTTTTTGACCTTTTTTCAAATTTACCTCAGTTTCCCCTTCTTATATGTCAAATTTCTAAAAATCCTGAATATTAAAATTTTTAAATGTAATTTTCTCTGACATAATTTTTTTTTACACCTCTAACACTTACCATATAAGCAGGGTGGTGTGGTCGAAAAAACTCAAAAAATGAACTTTAAAGCGTGGCAACCCTATGCCTTGACAGGATGTTGCCAGGCAACCCATGTGCAAACTGTTTCTTTAGACACTACCCTTAGGAAAATATAGCTTTCAACTGGTATAATGAGGTGGATAGGTCGTCCCATGACGGGATTTTTTCCTTTAATGTGTTGAAATACGAAAATAAGCACCTTTTCAAAAAATCCCCTCGCAAAAACGGTAAGTTAAATTAAAAATTTGACAGACACGTATCAAATTATTTTATTTTTCCTAACTTATCAAATAAAAAATATTAAAAAAAAATTGAATACTGATTTTTGGTGAATTATTTCTCAAATATCGAATTGGAATATCATAACTTTAAAAAGACTATATCTTGAGTTGTAGATTTTTTACATTTTTTTGTTGTATGTGTGGCTTTTATATTTTTATAATATCTATCGAATCCAATTTCAATTTTATTTCTATCACGTTTTGTTTAGAAAATAGATTTTTGCTCTTTTTCTAAATTTACCTTTGTTTACCCTACTCAAACTTCAAATTTTAAAAAATCCTGAAAATTAAAATTTTTAAATTAAATTTCCTATGACATTATATTTTTTTTATAACTCTTAGGCTTGCCATATAAGCAGGGTCGCATTTTCAAAAATTTGCAAAAATGAACTTTAAGGCCTGGCAACCCTATGCCTTGACAGGATATCGCTAGGCAACCCATGTGCAAACTGTTTCTTTAGACACTACCCTTAGGAAAATATAGCTTTCAACTGGTATAATGAGGTGGATAGGTCGTCCCATGACTAGATTTTTTCCTTTAATATGTTGAAATACGAAAATAAGCACCTTTTCAAAAAATCCCCTCGCAAAAACGGTAAGTTAAATTAAAAATTTGACAGACACGTGTCAAGTTATTTTATTTTTCCTAACTTATCACATAAAAATTATTTAAAAAATCTTTCATTCTGATTTTTGGTGAATTATTTCTCAAATATCGAATTGGAGTATCATGACTTTAAAAAGACTATATCTCGAGTTGTAGGTTTTTTACATTTTTTTGTTGTATGTGTGGCTTTCATATATTTATAATATCTATCGATTCCAATTTCAATTTTATTTCTATCACGTTTTGTTTAGAAAATAGATTTTTGCTCTTTTTCTAAATTTACCTTTGTTTACCCTACTCAAACTTCAAATTTTAAAAAATCCTGAAAATTAAAATTTTTAAATTAAATTTCCTATGACATTATATTTTTTTTATAACTCTTAGGCTTGCCATATAAGCAGGGTCGCATTTTCAAAAATTTGCAAAAATGAACTTTAAGGCCTGGCAACCCTATGCCTTGACAGGATTTCGCTTAGCAACCCATGTGCAATTTATTTCCTTAGACACTAGCTTTCAGAAAATATAACTCTCAACTGGTATAACGATGAGGGTAGGTCATCCTATGGCCGGATCTTAGACTATATATCGCAAGTAAAAAATAAACAAACTGAGTGAAATAAAAAAAAAATATTTTTTAAATAAAAAATTGATTTAAACGAACTAAAAACTTTTTCCGAGCTATTGTGGTTAAGAAAAGAACAAATAGATAAAGCTCAGAAAAAATTTTGATTCATTTAAATCAATTTTTTATTTAAAAATTATTTTTTTTAATTCACTCAGTTTGTTTATTTTTTTAATTACTTTCAGTAGCCTTTTTTATGAAATAAAACTTATTTTTTTATGAAAATAAACTGGGCTTTAATAAAAAGGACAAAAAATTAATACTCATTAACGTGTTTTTTTGACTTAAATGATATGAAAGTGTAAAAAACAACTTAAAAAACGAAGAAAATTGTGTTTGATGCAAAATTGTGGAAAAACGGTTGTCCGCAGAAAAAAAGTTTTGAGACAAACTTAAACTGTAATAAATTCTTGATTGATTGTAAAAAAAATCTTTCAAATGAAACTTAGTTTGGCAAAGATAAGGCCAGTTAAAGCACAAGAGAGCAAAAATCATAAAAACCGTGGTAACTCGAAAACGGGACGAAAACGAGAAAATTACCTCTTAAGTTTTTCGACTTAAAATGACCTCAGAACTCCATGGTTTTCATTTGGGGCGGTGACTGTATATAATCTTCCTCACATTAGACTGTAGACAGCCTAAACGTCTCTGACGGTTGCCTGGCTCTGTTATCGTCGCCAGTACAAAACAAGTTTTTTTCTTCACTCACGCACACGCACATCCACTGCATTCACATACATCCACTGCATTCTCACACACGCACATTCACGCATTTACGCATTTGCACCCACACACCCCCCAAGCATAACACCCACGCTTCAATACTATCAATTTTACAAGTTGGTATTTTGTAACTTTGAAAAAATCTAGTAATTCCTAAAGAAAAAAGTACTTACTAGTTTTTATGCATATCAAAAATAGTATATACTTGAAAATTCTCCAGTAAAAGCATTTACTATTTTTTATGCATATCACCCATTGTCGCGTTTAGAAAATAGACAATTGTTTTAAATTTTATTTTACCCCTATTTACCCTATTAAAAGATGGATTTTTTTTAAATCCTTCAAATGTTTTAACTTTAGCTTATTATCTTTGAAATAAGCTATAGAAGATTTTTGTATCTCTAATAGTTTATTTTTAATTTTGAATTGAAATTTTCGCCGCACTGTGAAAGTGCGACAGTGGAACGGGAGAAAATGGCGTCACTTTTATGTAGTGGCTGCCATGGTTCATCGATTTATAAGACGTTGTCACGTCAAAAAAAAAATATTAAAAATAAAGTTTTATAAAAATAACTGCGTCAGTGTAATTAATCTGCGCTGCATATTATCTTTTACAAAATCAGTTATTATTCAATGCAGTTTCTAACCCTAAAAAACTTCAAGTGAAAAACTCCACAAAATAAAAATATTAATACAAAAATACTAAAATCACGATTTATATAAATGGTGGGTTGTAGTAGGATAACATACGTAACTAAGAAATATAATATAAAATTCATTACAATCGGTTCAACCGTTCGGAGGAATTCAATACCGTCGCCGTGACACGATATTTTTATATAAATGTAGGTATTAGATAGATGTTTTAAAAGTTTTAAGCCTATTAGCACTTATTTCACTTTATTTGAAAATTCACTCAGGTACAATTTTTAAAATTGCATGCTTAATATTCATCTTACTAACATTTACTTATTCAACTATTCATTACAATTTCTTTTCAGCAGAATCGGCGAAATGTCGCAGTCTATGTGATGCTATTAATTCACCAGCAAAACTCTATGACGAAATGCAATTTCCACCAGTTAAACCAACAATTCGAGATTGAATGATCGCCTAAATATTATAGAAAGAAAAGCTGTTTCACAAAAATTAACAAGTTTCAATGGAAAGCTCAATAAAACAACTCTTATTTCCTTGTTTTACTTTTACTCAAGAAATTGTTTGGGTTTAATTACACTGTTTTAGAAAATATAAAACATCTTTATTACTTTTGAAGTGACCTATCAGAGGTTGTAGGTATGATTGAGTACATCATATTATGGCACTTAAAATTTTTAAAAGACCCTCAAAATTTCAACTTATCGTCAAAAAACCGTTTTCAATGTTTTCAGGCCAATAAGGGCAAACTTTTTGTTGTTTGAAAAAAGTGGTTGTCTGTATAATCGGCTAACGGACGATAATTTTACGTGATAACGTCATTAAAAAACAGGTTGTGTAATTATAGTAAGAGTACTAAAAAAATAAATTCTATAATAAATTTTATATCATCTGAAAGCTTATTATTACAGCTTCAATTATATCCGAAAGATGCCTACAAAAAAAGTAAGAATTTCTTAAAGCCTTAATAAATTTAAATCAATTATATCTGCTCTAGACCAAAAGATATAACGTGTTAAAAAAAGAACTTTATTATAAAGTAATTCCATATGAAATCAACAAATTGGAGCTAAAATGTGTGCGGCATGATTTTTAATTTTAATAAAAAAAATTGAGGACAATCTTTGAGGTACTAGAAACGGTAAACCACCACTTTTTATTTTTTTGACTGTTTAGTTTCTGATCAGTACCCATCCGAAGTAAAAAATTCGATCAATTTCACACTAGTGCTTAACGGGTTGTAGCTTTTTACTTATAATAGGCATTGAAATGATTGATAGGGTAGTGATGTGTATTTCATGTAAAAAAATAAAACTGAACCAGAACAATTAGAAACGAAATGGTTGCCATCTTAAATGTTGTCCTCAATTTTTTTTCATTAAAATTAAAAATCATGTCGCACACCAATTTGTTGATTTCATATGGAATGACTCTATAGTATCTCACAATTGTGAATACAAAGTTGATTGAAATTTTGTCCAAATATTGTTTTGCCTATTAAACGGTGCTGCACTGAAAATACACCTGACAAGTTACATAGTGTAAACTGTTTACATGGTCGAATAGTGTACCCTCCATTTTATTTTTATTTACAAAAAACCTTTTTTACAGACTTTACGCGGTAATCTATGAACATCTGAGTCAGTTTTTAACCATTCTCAATATATTGTATGTTTTGGAAAGACCATTATCAGACTTTTCGAATGATGTATGTGAATCTATTGTTGTAAAGTGTAACTTTTTATTCCACAAATCTTGAAAAAGTGATTTTCCCCCAATTTTTGTAACTTTAACTTTTTGTAACTTTTTATTGCATAATGAAACAAATTAATTTAGGTAATATCGTCGGCCTCATTGGGAAACCTCGTGCAAAATTTGAATTTAAGTCTATTTAGAGTTTTCGGAATGACTTCAAATTTTCTGGGTTTCTCAGCTGACATATTTCCTAAAAAATGGCATTCAAAAGTCATTTTCGAAAAAAGGTGGAGTTACGAGTTACTTTATTGAATTCGACCGAAAACTGCGGATTTTTCGTAACTAAACAAGCGCCCTGTGCAAACTTTAGTTATGTCGCCCCATATTTTAAGTAGTCCATTTAATAAGCCATTTCCACATTATCTAAGACGTAGACATTTTGAATGTGTTTTTTTCCACAAGGTATTCCCAGATGACCTAACGATAACACAAGCATTAAAAAGATGCCAAACCTATTAATAAATACCTGCTAATATTTTTTATTTACCCTTACACTTGATTTAAAAAAAATTAGAAAATATGTTTTTTTTTAAACGTTTCTTATGTAATGTTATGTTTTCGGCCAAATATTCATTAATCAGAACACTTTATCAAAGCATTGTCATTTAATTATATTTATCAAGAATTCAAACGCAATAACAAGAAGCAAGTGCGACGAGAACAACCGTAGTTATTTTTATTTCCCTTCTTGCTCTTTTTTGGCAAGTCTACATAATTTCGATATCCTTTCTTTCCTACCCAAGTAAAAAAAATTCGATTCATTGCTATTTTCTCCTAAGAAATTTTAACTCTTCGCTTTTATGCGCAAAAAAACCGCATTCATATTTCGGGAGAGGGTTGAGCGCATTAAGGTTGAGATGCGAAAATTTCCTTGTGCAAGAAATATAACTGCAAATTATACTACCGCCAACCAAACCAACCCAACTCAATCAACCCAACAACTGGACATCCGGGTCTGAACACCCCGAGGACAACCTAGACGGCAGGCTTTTTAAATTAAGTTTATCCATGTATAATATTTGTATATATTTTATAACATTGCCATTGTTTAACGTTAGTCCCCCTTTGTGCCAACTAGTGATGTACCTCGAGTATATTCCAATCGCGTGGGTATTAATAAATGGGTATTTACCGGGCTTATACCGGGTAAATACCCAATACCCGCTGTACCCAAAATGAGGGTACCTATTTGCGATTTACAGACGTAAATGAAACGTCCCACTAGGGGGAGGAATGATGTCAAGAAATATTTTTTTAAAGCTTTTATTAGCTTCTCTTGTAACGAACAAACTAACTACCAATGTAATACAATTTAGAAGTCAATTTTGACCGACTTCCAATTATCGTATCATCGTATATCAGACGTCAACAAAATATTTTTGTGGTCAGGGGGGAGGGGGGCCACCCCCCTCCCCCCTGCTTGGGAGAGTCGGAACACCGCAAATTAATGGAAAAATCATGGGGCTTATACATTAGGGCGGAGTGAAACTGCACTTTTTTTTCTTTTTTTTTTTCTTCTTCTACATTCCAAGGACGGGTGCCATTAGTCATCAAAAAAGAGCATACCAAATCTCAGCCCGATCAAAAAATATCTTGAGGGTTCACAACGCCCTTTAAAATTTACATGCTTGTTGGAAGTAATGTACTGGGAGCAATTTTCAAAAGAGATGGAGCAATGTGCCAAAGGGTTAGAGCGTGTAGGTTCGGTCGAGACAAGAAAAAAATCGTATGGGAGGAGGGTCTATTCCCCTTCGTTTAGCGGGGAGGGGCAATTTAAAAAAGAAATTATTTAATTTGAAACAAAAAAATATTAAAAATCAACGGTTAAACTTACAATAACGTTCTATACCTTTTTTACAAAAATGTTTAATATGGCCATTTTCTGGCACAGTTTTTGAAAAATTAATTTTCGAAATCAAAATTTTGAAAAAAAAAATTCAAACTAAATTTTTTCAAAATTTTATGTAACTAAGTACTACTTAGGTTTTTAAAATTCGATGCTCTTATTTGTTTTTAAACAAAAACAGAAAACCGCATCCAAAAACATCTTGTCTTTTTCGAGAAATTAACAAAAAACCAAAACTATTTTTGTCTAAGAAATTTCTTTATTTTTGGTTTTTACGTGGCTGGATTATGGGAGTTGGGGGTGCTCGCCGCCCATGGATTCTTGCAGAAAGGGCCTTAAGTCAATAAAATCGTAATTTTTAAATGAAAATTGAACAATAAATAATAATGTACATGTTTTACGAATCAAAAAAACTGAGTAAAACAATAAAAACTCAAAAAATTCCATAAATTAACCTTTATGGTGTTTTCATTTTTTTCAAGTGACTTGTGAACCCTCTAAAACTTCTTTGATCGATCTGAAACTTTTTTCCTGTTATTTAAGTTCCAAATGGCACCCATCCTGGCTATGTAGAACAAAAAATAAGACAACTTTTTTTTTCACTCCACCCTATTATACATATAGATACATATAGATACATATAGATACATACAACCTAAGTCGAATTTCGTTTACTTTCATTAATGATAAGATAAAAAAGTAAAAAATAAAATATATACCTAGTTTAAAACATTAAAAAAACGCGTTAATCACGCATTAAAATAAAAACTATAAAATAATTTTGTCAATTTATGTCAAATGGTTAGTCTTGGAAAAGTAGAGCGCGCTTTGTTCAAACTTATTATTTAAACTACACACAACCAAATGCGCTCTACGCTTATTGATCTATCCATTTGATATAAGTTAGCGTATGATTATCCCAATAGCAACAAAGTTTTTGTGGGAAATTTATTGAAGATTTCAAAACAATCCTTTATTTTCCTGAGATATTGATGGTTAAAGACAAAAATATCCCTTCCCGTTCAAAATTCGATATCTCAGCGTCAAAATCGAACTTTGAAAAGAAAATTTAAGCTAAATAAACAAGTAATCCGATCTATATAGTGGTTAAGCTGAATAATTTTTTCCAAATAAAAAAAAAAAAACCGAAAAATGTCGAAAATTTTTTTTCGGTATTCAATTGAGCCGAACATGTAGCTTGCAAAAAAACTCATAATAAATACTTAAATACCAGAAAGTTTGAGCTGTATCTTTTTTTAATTTTAATGCGACCATTTTTGAGGGAAATATAGCCACTAAAAAAACATCAAACAATTTGGAATATTTCTTTTAATCCATAATTTTTTCCACTGAGTATTTTATTAGACTTACGCTCATATTATTCACAAATTTTTCAACAAGTTTTATATCAAAACATATTTTGTCACTGCTTAAATTTGATATACCTCGACCAATTGGTAATTTAACCGAAATTTAATTTAAGAATTGGTCTTCTAGATGTATATAGTGACTAGTTTAAGAAAATTTGCAACTTCAAACATTCAATAAACATTTTGTTAGATAAAACTTGTTTTGAAATTCGTTAATAATAAGGCCGTTATTATAGAGCCGTTTTCGAGAAACCAAACAAGAGTAAAATATTTTATTATATTTTTTCTTGCCATAACTCCGAAAATTTCATCTAAAACTATAGATCCGTTATTGAAAAACAAACACTAATAAACGTGGATGAACAAAAAAAAAGATTGTTTTTCTCCAAAATATAACACAACAAAATAATCTCAACCAAGAAGACCGAACAAAGTGCCCCTGTCATGTTTATATAATATCTGATGACAAACAATCGAATTTGTAGCGATTATAAACACAAAAATGTCCTGACTAAACCCCTAGTCCTAGAAAAATGGTTTATACCTTTTTGAAAAGGGTGTTTTTAGTATAGAATAGAACCTCATCAAAAATTTTTACATTTAGGCGATATCTAAAAAATGGCATAATAAGTCAACATATACCTATTTGAAATGAGAAAAAACTTTAACCCTCTTGGGACGCCATCTAGCGTCAAAATAAAAAAAAAATAAAAATTTGGGGATTTTTTTTTATTATTTAGAAACAGTTTTTCCACTAAGGAACTTGATTCAAAAATAACGAACGCCCTAATGTACATATCTTAGAAATAAATTATTTTAAGTCAATTGTGAATAGCAAGTTCAATAAACAAAAATTATAATTGAAATTAAATATCTGCATGGTTTTTGATTTAATAGTCTAGAAATGGGTTAATCCAGTCAAATAAGGGTTTCACCTCGGAATGAATGCTAATAGAATTTTTTTTTGCTCAATATCTTCGTTTTGGCATTCTATAATATACCCCAAAAGTCTAGAAAAATCTCATGTACGCAAGTCGCGATTTTCAAGGTCAATGCGCTAAATCGAGATTTTTAAAATGAGCAATAATAGCCCTGTTCCTTTGGGAGGTGGCAAACTACTACTAGTAGTTTACTAGCGATTTTCAATGGAACGCACTTTCAGCAAATTCAATACAAATCGTATCTACTTGGGAAGAAGAGCATGGGTTTTGGTTAATCTAGTACTATTATCTAATAGTACTAGATTAACCAAAACATCTACTATGAGTAGACTACCACCTCCAATGGAACAGGGCTAATAGACAATGGTATTATATAGGGTGTCCCGGGATGAGATAAGAACACTATGAGGGATGATTCTTGGGTATATTCTAAGAAAAAGTATTCGACCTGATAATGGAGTAGCAGCTCCGAAAGGTATCGTCGCGTCGTCACAAAAAATATAAATAGTTGTAAATTTTTAAAATTAAAACTTTAAATAAATAAATATTTATATAAAATAATTGTGTAACTGTTTATTATATCTTATCTATCTTATTATCTAAACAAATAAAGAGTATTATACAACTTGGAGACAAAAAAACCCAAATCATGTATAAAGAATAGCATTTCTTCTTAAAATCAAGACATTAATGCGCGCGCACTTTTTTACATTATCAAAACGATATTTTTTTACAGATACACAGAATTTTGATGTACAGAATTTTAAAATACAGTATTTTGACCAACCAGAATTTTGCTATACAGAATTTTGACTTTCAGAATTATGCTCGTACAGCATTTTGCACATACAGAATTTTGACAAAGTATTTTGGCATACAGTATTTTGAATACAGAATATTGCAACATACAGAATTTCAACCCCAACCCCAAAGCTTAAGATGTAAGCTTTCCAACGATATACAATTCTTTATAGGTTGTCATATAAAAAAATGGATGGATTTTTTTGTTCTGCAGCTCATCGATGAAATTTTTTTTTTCTAAGCAATATAGAGATATGAAAAGGGCATCAAATTAAAGCTTAAGATGTAATTTTCCAACGATATACAATTATTTATAGTCTTGTAAAAAAATGGAAAAAAAAATATCTGAAATGAAAACTTTTTTTTTGTTCTGCAGCTCATCGATGAAATTTTCTTTTTTCTAAGCAACATAGAGATATGATAAGGGCATCAAAGCTTAAGATGTTTGCTTTTCAACGATATACAATTTATTATAGTTGTCATATTAAAAAATTAAAAAAAAAAAATATCTGAAATGAAAACTTTTTTTGGTTCTGCAGCTCATCGATGAAATTTTCTTTTCTCTAAGCAACATAGAGATATGATTAGGGCATCAAATAAAAGTTTAAGATGTAAGCTTTTCAACGATATAAAGTTTATTATAGGTTGTCATATAAAAAAATGGAAAAAAAAAATAATATCTGAAATGAAAATTTTTTTTTGTTCTGCAGCTCACCGATGAAAATTTTTTTTTCTTTTTTCTAAGCAACATAGAGATATGATAAGGGCATCAAATTGATGTTAGATTTCCAACGATATACAATTTATTATAGGTTGTCATATACAAAAATGGAAAAAAATATCCGAAATGAAAACTTTTTTTGTTCTGCAGCTCATCGATATAAATTTTTTCTCTTTTTTCTAAGAAACATAGGGATATGATTAGGGCAAAGCTTAGCGAGTGGTTGTGTTATTGTGTGGCTCTTGGAAAGATTTATTAAATTATCGCTTACAAACGATTTAAAAGTAAAAATCTCAGTTTAAATTAATTTAATCGTGGGTGGCAACATTTTGCGCATATCAGCAAGTCTTGATTATTGCCTATACTTTTAAAATAAAGAAAAAAAAACATTAAATAATTTGCTGCAGTGATAAATAATCCTATTATTTGGTTGTTGAGAGAGGTTCTCGCATGATATAAGAACCAACTGTGTCTTTCAGTGCAAAGCGGGGAAACTACAATAACAAGAAAATTCAAACAGCTACATTTCTAACTTTGTAAGTACCTGCACAGTATACATACATAAGTTAAGCTTATAATATAAACAACAAAAAACAATATTTAAGCAACCCTCGCCCCGCACCATTTATTAAAGTATTGTCAAGATCGAGCTTTTCACCACACCAATATTAGTTTAGACCCGAACCATCCTATAAAGTGAACCCCACAAATATCGTGGTGAGTACAAACAGAAATACAGTGAGTCCAAGTTTTTCTCATGAGCAATACACCAAATCTGAAGAGATCAATCGCAGAAATTTCGCCCGAACACAAAAATAATTTAGTTCAGAAAAAACCTTGTTCAAAGCCAGATATGTCAATTACCGTCCAAATGGACTTGCTAATGCAAGAAATGGACAAACTCTTGGACAAAAAACTTGAGCATTTAGCAACCAAAGAAGACGTCAATGGAATTAAAAATGACATTGCGGTACTTCAAGAAGAAAACAAGGTTCTAAGAGAAGAAATATCTAAACTCAAACAGGGTGAAAATCAACTTAAAAAGAAAATTGAGGAAACTGAAAAGTTCACAAAAAGGATGAATGTAATTGTAACTGGTTTGAATACTGAAAACTTAGATGAAGCCAAAAATCAATTTCAACAAGTATGCAGTTCAACTCTTAGAGTGTCTGCTACCACTAACAATGCCCGTAAAATAAGCCCTGCAAATGCAAATAAAACAACTTTTCTTTTTGAGCTTGCCAATTCAACTGAAGTCCAGGCAGTTTTATCATCAACCAAAAACTTAGCGGGCACACGTATTTCAATTACGAAGGATCTCACTGCAAATGAAAGGTCGGAGCAATTCCATTTGCGGCAAGTTAAACGATGCCTTTCTAAAGCTGATAGTGGTCTTCGTCTAGAAATAAAACGTTGGACCCTCACTGTTAACGGTAGCAGACGATATAAATGTAACCCTGAAGGTGTAATAAAATCGTCAACTGAAGAAGATAAAATTTTTATTGAACATCTTCTGTCCAGAATGCAGTCCACGTATGCTGTTATCTTAGATCCATGGAAGAATCATATTTCTAATACCCAAAATTAGCAACCCAAAGTCTGTCAGGTTTTATGTTATAATGTAGCTGGTCTTGCAAATAAATCAATATTGTGTAACTTTTTTAAATATATATCTGAATTTCAAATCTTTTTCTTATATGAAACTTTTATTATATCTGATCACATACAAAATTATGAAAAATTCTTCAAAGGTTTTAAGCTTCACTGGGTTCCAGCAATAAAAACTCAAAATTTCGGTAGAGCCAGCGGAGGTTGTTTATTTGGGTACAGCAAAAGCATTGAGTCCTTACATCTTTTACAATTTATAAACTACAATGAAACTACAATTCTGCGAGGTATATTTCAAGGAGAAACTGTCAATTTTGTTCCATGTTACCTGAACTGCAATCACTGGAGCAGAGATTTCACCAGTTTAAAAAATGTGTTTGATGAGTTTGAGCTGAGTAATTTCATATTGCTGGGGGACCTTAATGTCAGAACAGGATCGAGGGGGTCGGTAGATATTCGTGCACTGCCACAACAGTCAGTCACTGATACTAGATGTTCCAAAGATTTTACAACTGATAGAAATTGCAATGCGTTTCTTGAGTTCTTAGAAGATATTGGAGCGTTCATTCTTAATGGGAGAAGCTTTGGTGATAAAAGCGGAGAATTCACTTTCGTATCGAGCAGAGGATCATCGGTAATTGATTATTGTTGTACATCTTACAACGTGGCAGGTATCATTGAAGATTTTTCTGTTGGCTGTAAAACATATTCTGATCACATGCCCTTAACTCTCAAAATAAAGTCATCTCCAGAAGTCTGTATTAATTCGACAAAGCAGTTACTTCCAAGGCTGAAGTGGGTGGAAAGAAAACGATCAGACTACATAAACAAGCTTAATGAAGGCATTCTACAGCATATTGTGCGTACTGATCAGATCGAATCAAGATGCGAGTCAATTAAAAAATGCGTTTACGAAGCAAACGGAAGGCCTAACAATCAGGTTATAAAATTCGAAAAGAAGCAACCCTGGTATGATTTACAGTGTCACATTGCTAGAAAAGAATCACTAGAAGCTCTAAAAAACTTTAAGAAACATAACCTCGAAGTTTGTAGAAAAAATTATGCCACAGCAAACAAAAAATATAAAACTCTTTGCAAGTCAAAAAAGTATGAATACATACAAAATATCTCTCGACAACTTGCATCAGTGAATTCAGCAAAGGAATGGTGGAGGATCGCAAAAGAAATACGTGGAGAAACGAAAAATATTGCAATGCAAATTACTGCCAACGAGTTCATGAATCATTTCAATGATACATTAAATTCAGTATCGTCAAGTATCACGTTACCCATAACAGTTTTTGAAACCATTCATATTCCTATGCTTGATAGTGAAATAGAACTCTTTGAAGTGTCTTCGGCAATAGAAACAACAAAAGAACATAAAGCACCTGGTATTGACGGAATTCCTAATGAGTTCTACAAAAACGCAAGCATTTCATTTGTTGAAGAAATACACATCCTACTCAAAGATATCTTTAACACAGAAAGTATACCTTCTTCCTTCAGAAAATCTATAATTTTCCCACTCTACAAAAAGGGTGATGCCAGTATCGCTTCGAATTATCGTGGTCTCTCCTTCCTGGATACGCTTTATAAAATATTTACATTGATTCTGCTTAAAAGGCTCACTTTTTGGATTGATGAGAACAACATACTCAACGAATATCAGGCTGCATACAGAAGTCAGTACAGCACAGTTGACCAAGTCTACAACCTTTCTTGCATCATCCAACTTCAGCTGAGCCAGAAGAAAAAACTTTATGCTTTCTTCGTGGATTTATCAGCTGCGTTCGACAACATAAACAGAGAAGCATTATTTTATAAATTGTCAAAGGTAGGTGTGTCTTCAAAAATGGTTTCGATTATACGATTATTGTACAAGGATACGTCGGCTACAGTTTGGGATGGCACTAGTGCGTCTATCTTCTTTCCGACGTCCAAAGGAGTCAAGCAAGGATGCGTATTGAGTGCCCTTCTATTTGTATTATTTCTTGACGATCTTCATCACGAACTTCCAACTGGTCTCCTCGTTAATAATATGCAAATAAACGTTTTGTTATACGCCGACGACATAGTTCTCCTTTCTGACTGCCCCAATACCCTACAAACGATAATCAATAGCTTCAGCAGATATTGCAACAATTGGAACCTAGCTGTTAACCTAGAAAAGTCTGAAATAGTAATTTTTAGAAATGGTGGTAGAAGAGCAGCAGCTGAAAAATGGTATTTCAACAATAATGAGATAAAGATAACCAACCAATACAAATATCTTGGGGTTACTTTCTCCTATAACATGTCCTGGGATAAACACTTAACAAATCGACTTATATCATCGAAAAACTCGATCAACTCGACATGGTCTAAATTTGTTAGGAACAAATTTGTTACTCACTCTGCTAAATACAAGGTGCATGATGCAGCAACAAAGTCAATAATGCACTACTCTGCGCAAGTGTGGGGATACAAAGAACACATTCAAACTGAAAAACTTCAACGTTTCTTCGTCAAAAGATGCTTTGGTCTACCGGATAATACTCCTAACTATGCAATTCACATTGAAACTGGTCTCCCAAAGGCTTTCCTGAGTACATTAAAGATGCATCTGTCGTACATTCGAAGAGTAATGTCAATGTCACGTAACCGCTTGCCACGTATCCTCTCTGAAGCTGTCATCGAGAAAAATTTTTATTGGGCCCAGGAATGGTCAGGCCTTTTCCAAGAGACTGAAATTGATTTCAGTTTCGAAACTCCAGTTTCAGAATGGAATAAAATGCACAAATTGCTGCTGACTAAGCTTACTAATAAGCATTGGGACGATTTCACCAGAAATGCACAAAAGTCACAGTTCCACGATGAATACTGTAACCTTTTATATACTGAAGTTCCGAATTATTTTGAAGATAAAAACGCTCGTGACATGATCAACTTAATCTTTAAAGCAAGGTGCGGGCTTTTGAACTTAAATGCTAAAGCATTTCGCAATGACACGGTGGGCATATGTACTCTATGTAATCAGGATGCGACAGAAAATACATTCCACTTCATTGGTGTGTGTCCCATCTTTAGAGGATACCGACAAAAACATCTTGGAAACGTCATACTGGACCGGCCAACATTCCTCAACATTTTGAACGGATTTTGCTACCCAAAACTCTATACATTTTTAAAAGAATCGCTTAAATATCGTAGTTTAATAATAAACGAATTTAGTTAAAACTTTCTTAGCTTTGCTTCAATATAATTAGTAAATCTTTTTTTTGAACCTGACAGACAACTTAAAAACAAGTTATTGTCAAACTTAATTTTGAATACCAGCTTAATCATGTTTTTGTTAAAACTTTTTTAAATGGAAAATAAAATTATATTATCTATCTATCTATCTATCTATCTGATTAGGGCATAAATTCAAGCTTAAGATGTTAGCTTTATAACGGTATATATTTTATAAAAGGTTGTCATATAAAATACTGGAAAAAAATATTTGAAATGAAAACTTTTTTTTGTTCTGCAGCTCATCGATGAAATTTTCTTCTTTCTAAGCAACATAGAGATATGATAAGGGCATCAAATTAAAGCTGAAGATGTAAGCTTTTCAACGATATATGTACATCTTATTATAAGTTGTCATATAAAAAAATGGAAAAAAAATATCTGAAATGAAAACTTTTTTTGTTCTGCAGCTCATCGATGAAAATTTTTTCTAAGCAACATAGAGATATGATTAGGGCATCAAATAAAAGTTTAAGATGTAAGCTTTTCAACGATATAAAATTTATTATAGTTGTCATATATAATAATGGAAAAAAATAATATCTGAAATGAAAAATTTTTTTTTGTTCTGCAGCTCACCGATGAAAATCTTTTTTTCTTTTTCTAAGCAACATAGAGATATGATAATGATAAGGGCATCAAATTAAAGCTGAAGATGTAAGCTTTTCAACGATATATGTACATCTTATTATAAGTTGTCATATAAAAAAATGGAAAAAAATATCTCAAATGAAAACTTTTTTTGTGTTCTGCAGCTCATCGATGAAAATTTTTTCTAAGCAACATAGAGATATGATTAGGGCATCAAATTAAAGCTTAAGATGTAAGCTTTCCAACGATATACATATTATTATAGGCAAGGGCGTATACAAGGGGGGGGTCACGGGGTCATGACCCCCCCCAAGAAGTCAAATCTTAAACAATAATTTGGTAAGTTATACTTAATTAAGATGATTTTTAAAATGCTTAAGTTTTAGAATATGAACGAAAATGAAAAGTGAAAAAATTTTTTGGTGTCAACGAACTATTTTACCATATTATTTTG
This sequence comes from Episyrphus balteatus, assembly GCF_945859705.1. Taxonomy (NCBI): domain Eukaryota; kingdom Metazoa; phylum Arthropoda; class Insecta; order Diptera; family Syrphidae; genus Episyrphus; species Episyrphus balteatus. The sequence continues at coordinate 106,059,228 of NC_079136.1, forward strand.
AAGATGCGGTCATGTTTTTAGTGAGCAGCTCTTAACCAACAAACAAAATAACGGTCGTTTCTATAAAGCAATCTTAAAAGTTGTTCAATTTTAAACGTATCCTTAACACGTTGACCACCATGTGACCCACCGGTGCCGGTGGGTCACGCAAAATTTTCCCAGGAGGTCATAGTCAGTTCATTTTTAAATGGATGTTTTTTCATGTGGCGATTAATGTTTTTCTTCTTTGGCACCTAGAAAAAAATACGTTCTTGATAGTGCAAAAGAAAAAATATTATATGTCGAATTCTCAATAACCAAAAATTCGATCTGCAGTCGACTTGCAGTCGCTACTTTTTCCTTAAATGAATTCCAATGAAAAAAAAATTCGCTACTTTTTCCCGAAGAATCGATCCTTTTAAATCGAGACGTATTTACACACATTTTCACAAACACTACAATTTTGTCAAATACAAAACGTCAAACCAAAATAAAATTTTGTAAAGAAATGAAGAACCAGAGCCAATTTTTGTTTATTTGTGAAATATAAATCATTTTTAGTGAACAAAATAAACAAATGTTACGTTGTCTTGTTCCTACTATGAAGTTTTGTATAGTTTTTTGTTTTTCATCGGTCACTTAGACACAAATACAGTCACAAAAAGAAATCGCTCCCTTATTTAATTACACAGCCACACAAAAAAATATAAAAGTTCTGGTCTGGGGTTGCAACCAGGTTTTTCATATAGTTTTGGGGTCGCTGAAACCGAATCCGAAGTCCGTTTTGCCCCATCACGTCAGGTTTTTGAGATAACCTCAAAAAATGTCACGAAAACAAAATTTTTTTTCTCTGATCTGGATGTGCGAATATGTTATTCATATAGTTTTTGGATCGCTGAATCCAGATTCGAAGTCAATTTTGCCCTATCACGTCAGGTTTCTGAGATATCTTCAAAAAAATGTCAAAACCAAAAAAACAAAATTTCTTATCTGGAGTTGCGACTAGATTTTTCATATAGTTTTTGGGTTGCTTAAACCGAATCCGAAGTCTATTTTGCCGTATCACGTCAGGTTTTTGAAATATCCTCAAAAAATGTCTAAACTCAAAAAAAAAAGTTCTTATCTGACATTTTTTGAGGATAAGTAGGTAATATAAAGCATTTTGTTCAAAATAATATTACCGTTTAAAATTACCAAAATTTCTATAGGTACCTTTAAACTAGCATTATGTTTTACGCCAAAGATAGTTTTTTTTAAATCGGAAATTATCCTAAACATGGGTCGGTCGTAGTTGGGTGTTATGCAAACTGCATTGAATTTTAATATATTATAAAAAATGTTATCGCCCTAGTCTAATAAAATTTGCATAAGATTTAAAAAAATATTTTTTTTCGAAATGCTATTTTTTTAACTTTGTGATTCGTTTGCCTTAGGAAGACTTTCAACTAAAAAGTTACCACATTTATTTAATATAAAGAAGATTTTCATAGTATGTATTTTTAAAAATGATTTTGGGCTAGCGGAAAATCGAAGTACCTATACAGTTTAATTTTTAGAACAGGATGGTCTAAGCAATTGGGCTCAAGGCTAAGGCTAAACTAAAGCAAAACGAATCACATACCTTTCTTTGTTTAGTAATTCTCCGATACTGTTCGGTTCAAAATGCGAAACGAACAAATTTAAATATTTGTAATTTAAGTAGCACATTTTCAAGTCTATACTTTTGTAAAAAAAAAATTTCAGCGTGACCCCCCCCAAGAAGTAAACCTGTATACGCCCTTGATTATAGGTTGACATATAAAAAAATGGATAAAAAATATCTGAAATGAAAACTTTTTTTTTGTTCTGCAGCCCATCGTTTAATTTTTTTTCTTTTTTCTAAGAAACATAGAGATATGATAAGGGCATCAAATTAAAGCTTAAGATGTAAGCTTTCCAACGATATACATTTTTTTAAAGGTTGTCATACAAAAAAATGAAAAAAAAAATATCGGAAATGAAAATTTTTTTGTTCTGCAGCTCATCGATGAAATTAAGCAATATAGAGATATAATTAGAATTAAAGCTTAAGATGTAAGCTTTCCAACGATATACATTTTATTATAGGTTATCATATAAAAAAATGGATAAAAAATTGAAAATTTTTTTTTTGTTCTGAAGCCCATCGATGAAAACTTTTTTTTTTTTCTAAGCAACATAGAGTAATGATTAGGGCATTAAATTAAAGCTTAAGAAAAGATGTAAGCTTTCCAACGATGTACATTTTATTATAGGTTTTCATATAAAAATATGGAAAAAAAATATCTGAAATGAAAACTTTTTTTTTGTTCTGCAGCTCATCAATTAAAATTGTTTTTTCTTTTTTTCTAAGCGACATAAGGATATGATAATTGCATCATATCAAAGCTTAAGATGTAAGCTTTCCATCGATATACTTAATTATAGGTTGTCATATAAAAAAATGGAAAAAAATATCCGAAATGAAAACTTTTTTTGTTCTGCAGCCCATCGATATAAATTTTTTCTCTTTTTTCTAAGAAACATAGAGATATGATTAGGGCATAAATTCAAGCTTAAGATGTTAGCTTTATAACGGTATATATTTTATAAAAGGTTGTCATATAAAATACTGGAAAAAAAATATTTGAAATGAAAACATAGAGATATGATTAGGGCATCAAATAAAAGTTTAAGATGTAAGCTTTTCAACGATATAAAATTTATTATAAATGATAAATAAATGATGGAAAAAAATATCTGAAATGAAAATTTTTTTTTGTTCTGCAGCTCATCGATGAAAATCTTTTTTTCTTCTTCTAAGCAAGATGCAAGCTTTCCAACAATATACAATTTATTAAAGTTGTCATATAAAAAAATGGAAAAAAAAATATTTGAAATGAAAACTTTTTTTTGTTCTGCAGCTCATCGATGAAATTTTCTTTTTTCTAAGCAACATAGAGATATGATTAGGGCATCAAATAAAAGTTTAAGATGTAAGCTTTTCAACGATATAAAGTTTATTATAGGTTGTCATATAAAAAAATGGAAAAAAATAATATCTGAAATGAAAATTTTTTTTTTCTGCAGCTCACCGATGAAAATTTTTTTTTCTTTTTCTAAGCAACATAGAGATATGATAAGGGTATCAAATAAAAGCTGAAGATGTAAGCTTTTCAACGATATATGTACATCTTATTATAAGTTGTCATATAAAAAAATGGAAAAAAAATATCTGAAATGAAAACTTTTTTTTTGTTCTGCAGCTCATCGATGAAAATTTTTTCTAAGCAACATAGAGATATGATAAGGGCATCAAATAAAAGTTTAAGATGTAAGCTTTTCAACGATATAAAATTTATTATAGTTGTCATTTAAAATAATGGAAAAAAATAATATCTGAAATGAAAAATTTTTTTTTGTTCTGCAGCTCACCGATGAAAATCTTTTTTTCTAAGCAACATAGAGATATGATAATGATAAGGGCATCAAATTAAAGCTGAAGATGTAAGCTTTTCAACGATATATGTACATCTTATTATAAGTTGTCATATAAAAAAATGGAAAAAAATAACTGAAATGAAAATTTTTTTTTTGTTCTGCAGCTAATCGATGAAAATTTTTTCTAAGCAACATAGAGATATGATTAGGGCATCAAATTAAAGCTTAAGATGTAAGCTTTCCAACGATATACATTTTATTATAGGTTGACATATAAAAAAATGGATAAAAAATATCTGAAATGACAACTTTTTTTATTGTTCCGCAGCCCATCGTTTATTTTTTTTTCTTTTTTATAAGCAACTTAGAGATATTATAAGGGCATCTAATTAATCTGAACATGTAAGCTTTCCAACGATATACAATTTATTATAGGTTGTCATACAAAAAAAAAATTTAAAAAAATATCTGAAATTAAAGCTTTTTTTTTTTTTTTGTTTCGCAGCTCATTGATTAAACATTTTTTTTCTTTTTTCTAAGCAACATAGAGATATGATAAGAGCATAAATTTAAAGCTTAAGATGTAAGCTTTCCAACGATATACAATTTATTATAGGTTGTCATATAAAAAAAATTGAAAAAAATATCTGAAATTAAACCTTTTTTTTGTTCTGCAGCTCATTGATTAAATTTTTTTTTATTCTTTTTTCTTAGCAACTTAGTGACATCATAAGGGCTTCAAATTAAAGCTGAAGATGTAAGCTTTCCAACGATATTCAATTTATTATAGGTTGTCATACAAAAAAAATTGAAAAAAATATCTGAAATTAAAGTTTTTTTTTTTTGTTTCGCAGCTCATTGATTAAACATTTTTTTTTCTTTTTTCTAAGCAACATAGAGATATGATAAGAGCATAAATTTAAAGCTTAAGATGTAAGCCTTCCAACGATATACAATTTATTATAGGTTGTCATATAAAAAAAATTGAAAAAAATATCTAAAATTAAACCTTTTTTTTTGTTCTGCAGCTCATTGATTAAAAATTTTTTATTCTTTTTTCTAAGCAACTTAGTGACATGATAAGGGCATTTAATTAAAGCTGAAGATGTAAGCTTTCCAACGATATACAATTTATTATCGGTTGTCATACAAAAAAAAATTGAAAAAAATATCTGAAATTAAACCTTTTTTTTTCTTCTTTTTTCTAAGCAACTTAGAGATACGATTAGGGCATTTAATAAAAGCCGAAGATTTAAGCTTTCCAACGATATACAATTTATTATAGGTTGTCATCAAAAAAAAATTGAAAAAAATATCTGAAATTAAAGCTTTTTTTTTTGTTCTGCAGCTCATTGATTACAAATTTTTTTGTCTTTTTTCTAAGCAACTTAGAGATATGATTAGGGCATTTATTTAAAGCTGAAGATGTTAGCTTTCCAACGATAAACAATTTATTATAAGTTGTCATACAAAAAAAATGGAAAAAAAATATCTGAAATTAAACTTTTTTTTTGTTCTGCACCTCATTGATGAAAAATTTTGTATTCTTTTTTCTAAGCAACTTATAGATATGATAAGGGCATCTAATAGAAGCTGAAGATGTAAGCTTTCTAACGATAAACAATTTATTATAGGTTGTCATACAAAAAAAAATGGAAAAAAATATCTGAAATTAAAGCTTTTTTTTGTTCTGCAGCTCATTGATTAAAATATTTCATCTTTTTTCTAAGCAACTGAGAGATATGATTAGGGCATTTAATTAAAGCTGAATATTTAAGCTTTCCAACGATATACAATTTATTATAGGTTGTCATACAAAAAAAAATTGAAAAAAAATATCTGAAATTGAAGCTTTTTTTTTTGTTCTGCAGCACATTGATTAAAATGTTTTTATTATTTTTTCTAAGCATCTTAGAGATATGATTAGGGCATCTTATTAAAGTTGAACATGTAAGCTTTCCAACGATATACAATTTATTATAGGCTTCAAATTAAAGCTGAAGATGTAAGCTTTCCAACGATATACAATTTATTATAGGTTGTCATACAAAAAAAATTGAAAAAAATATCTGAAATTAAAGCTTTTTTTTTCTTCTGCAGCTCATTGATTAAAAATTGTTTATTCTTTTTTCTTAGCAACTTAGAGATATGATTAGGGCATTTAATTAAAATTGAAGATTTAAGCTTTCCAACGATATACAATTTATTATAGGTTGTCATACAAACAAAAATTTAAAAAAATATCTGAAATTAAAGCTTTTTTTTTTCTTCTGCAGCTCATTGATTAAAAATTTTTTTTTCTTTTTTCTAAGCAACTTAGAGATATGATTAGGGCATTTAATTAAAGCTGAAGATGTAAGCTTTCCAACGATATACAATTTATTATAGGTTGTCATACAAAAAAAAAAAATGAAAAAAATATCTGAAATTAAAGCTTTTTTTGTGTTCTGCAGCTCATTGATTAAAAATGTTTCATTCTTTTTTCTAAGCAACTTAGAGATATGATAAGGGCATTTAATTAAAGCTGAAAATGTAAGCTTTCCAACGATATACAATTTATTATAGGTTGTCATACAAAAAAAATTGAAAAAAATATCTGAAATTAAAGCTTTTTTTTTTCTTCTGCAGCTCATTGATTAAAAATTGTTTATTCTTTTTTCTAAGCAACTTAGAGATATGATTAGGGCATTTAATTAAAGCTGAAGATTTAAGCTTTCCAACGATATACAATTTATTTTAGGTTGTCATACAAATAAAAATTGAAAAAAATATCTGAAATGAAAGCTTTTTTTTTGTTCTGGAGCTCATTGATTAAAAATTTTTTATTCTTTTTTCTAAGCAACTTAGAGATATGATGAGGGCATTTAATTTTAGCTAAAAATGTAAGCTTTAAAACGATATACAATTTATTATAGGTTGTCATACAAAAAAAAAGGAAAAAAATATCTGAAATTAAAGCTTTTTTTTTCTTCTGCAGCTCATTCAATAAAAATGTTTTATTCTTTTTTCTAAGCAACTTAGAGATATGATAAGGGCATTTAATTAAAGCTGATGATTTAAGCTTTCCAACGATATACAATTTATTAAAGGTTGTCACACAAAAAAAAAAATTGAAAAAAATATCTGAAATTAAAGCTTTTTTTTTGTTCTGCAGCTCATTTGATTAAAAATTTTTTATTCTTTTTTCTAAGCAACTTAGAGATATAATTAGGGCATCTAATTAAAGCTGAAGATGTAAGCTTTCCAACGGTATACAATTTATTATAGGTTGTCATAAAAAAAAATTGAAAAAAATATCTGAAATTAAACCTTTTTTTTTGTTCTGCAGCTCATTGATTAAAAATTTTTTATTCTTTTTTCTAAGCAACTTAGAGATATGATTAGGGCATCTAATTAAAGCTGAAGATGTAAGCTTTCCAACGATATACAATTTATTATAGGTTGTCATAAAAAAAAAATGGAAAAAAATATCTGAAATTAAAGCTTTTTTTTTCTTCTGCAGCTCATTCATTAAAAATTTTGTATTCTTTTTTCTAAGCAACTAAGAGATATGATAAGGGCATTTAATTAAAGCTGATGATTTAAGCTTTCCAACGATATACAATTTATTAAAGGTTGTCATACAAAAAAAAATTGAAAAAAATATCTGAAATTAAAGCTTTTTTTTTTGTTCTGCAGCTCATTTGATTAAAAATTTTTATTCTTTTTTCTAAGCAACTGAGAGATATAATTAGGGCATCTAATTAGAGCTGAAGATGTAAGCTTTCCAACGATATACAATTTATTATAGGTTGTCATAAAAAAAAATTGAAAAAAATATCTGAAATTAAACATTTTTTTTTGTTCTGCAGCTCATTGATTAAAATTTTTTTATTCTTTTTTCTAAGCAACTTAGAGATATGATAAGGGCATCTAATTAAAGCTGAAGATGTAAGCATTCCAACGATAAACAATTTTTTATAGGTTGTCATACAAAAAAAATGGAAAAAAAATATCTGAAATTAAACGTTTTTTTTGTTCTGCAGCTCATTGATGATAAATTTTGTATTCTTTTTTCTAAGCAGCTTAGAGATATGATAAGGGCATCTAATTAAAGCTGAAGATGTAAGCCTTCCAACGATATTCAATTTATTATAGGTTGTCATACAAAAAAAATGGAAAAAAAATATTTGAAATTAAACGTTTTTTTTGTTCTGCAGCTCATTGATGATAAATTTTGTATTCTTTTTTCTAAGCAACTTAGAGATATGATAAGGGCATCTTATGAAAGCTGAAGATGTAAGCTTTCCAACGATATACAATTTATTATAGGTTGTCATACAAAAAACATAAAAAAAAAAAATATCTGAAATTAAAGGTTTTTTTTTTGTTCTGCACCTCATTGATGAAAAATTTTTTATTTTTTTTTTCTAAGCAACTTAGAGATATTATTAGGGCATCTAATTAAAGCTGAAAATGTAAGCTTTCCAACGATATACAATTTATTATAGGTTGTCATACAAAAAAAATTGAAAAAAATATCTGAAATTAAAGTTTTTTTTTTGTTTCGCAGCTCATTGATTAAACATTTTTTTTTCTTTTTTCTAAGCAACATAGAGATATGATAAGAGCATAAATTTAAAGCTTAAGATGTAAGCCTTCCAACGATATACAATTTATTATAGGTTGTCATATAAAAAAAATTGAAAAAAATATCTGAAATTAAACCTTTTTTTTTTGTTCTGCAGCTCATTGATTAAAATTTTTTTATTCTTTTTTCTAAGCAACTTAGTGACATGATAAGGGCATTTAATTAAAGCTGAAAATGTAAGCTTTCCAACGATATACAATTTATTATCGGTTGTCATACAAAAAACATAGAAAAAAAAATATCTGAAATTAAAGGTTTTTTTTTTCTTCTTTTTGCTAAGCAACTTAGAGATACGATTAGGGCCGAAGTTTTAAGCTTTCCAACGATATACAATTTATTATAGGTTGTCATCAAAAAAAAATTGAAAAAAATATCTGAAATTAAAGCTTTTTTTTTTTGTTCTGCAGCCCATTGATTACAAATTTTTTATTCTTTTTTCTAAGATATGATTAGGGCATTTAATTAAAGCTGAAGATGTTAGCTTTCCAACGATAAACAATTTATTATAAGTTGTCATACAAAAAAAATTGAAAAAAAATATCTGAAATTAAACTTTTTTTTTGTTCTGCACCTCATTGATGAAAAATTTTGTATTCTTTTTTCTAAGCAACTTATAGATATGATTAGGGCATCTAATAGAAGCTGAAGATGTAAGCTTTCCAACGATAAACAATTTATTATAGGTTGTCATACAAAAAAAATGGAAAAAAATATCTGAAACTAAAGCTTTTTTTTTGTTCTGCAGCTCATTGATTAAAAATATTTCATCTTTTTTCTAAGCAACTGAGAGATATGATTAGGGCATTTAATTAAAGCTGAATATTTAAGCTTTCCAACGATATACAATTTATTATAGGTTGTCATACAAAAAAAAATTGAAAAAAAATATCTGAAATTAAAGCTTTTTTTTTTGTTCTGCAGCACATTGATTAAAATGTTTTTATTATTTTTTCTAAGCATCTTAGAGATATGATTAGGGCATCTTATTTAAGTTGAACATGTAAGCTTTCCAACGATATACAATTTATTATAGGTTGTCATCAAAAAATTTTTTTTTTTTTTTTTTTTTTTGAAGGGAGGAAATCTTCAAAAGACACTTGGCAGTATTCGACACCAAGTAGTGTGGGACTCTTAACCACTAAAACCACCTCTTTATCAGGACCAATCTTGAGAGATCGACATCAGATTTTTCTTTCTTAACTTTGTATAATCACTTTGGGGGAAGTTTAAACTTTTAATACTTTCCCATGTTTTTTAGACCATAAGCTCATGAGGCTTGGTTCTTCTTAATCTCCGAACATGGTTTCTTGTATTCAAGACGGACACCATTTCAGAATTGGTATGACTTTGCAGTCTCTGATTATGCGATACAGCGTATTTTTTAACAACTTCTGTTACCGTTTCTATTTGTAGGTCACGATGTAGATCGCTATTTCTTATGTACCAAGGTGCATTAACTATTCCACGAAGGACTTTGTTTTGGAATTTTTGGATGATTTCGGTATTTGATTTCTTTGTACAGCCCCATAATTGGATACCATAGGTCCAAACAGGCTTTAGTACTTGATTATACAGCATTATTTTGTTTTGGGTTAATCAGAGTTGTTACCAAGTAACCAGTACATTTTTCTATATTTCAAGTTTAGTTCTTCTCTTTTCTTTTTGATGTGCTCTTTCCACTTTAGCTTTGCAGCCAAAGTCATTCCAAGGTATTTGGCCGTATTGGCGTAAGGTACAGCTTGATTATTAATGAATATTGGAATATTGTTTATCTTTTTATTTGTAAAGTTTATATGTGAAGATTTTGTTTCATTGAGTTTGATACGCCATTTTTCGGTCCAATCTCTGACTGTGTCGACGGCATATTGCAGCTTTACTGCTCCCCTAGAGACACATTTGTCGGGTACCAAAATTGCGGTATCATCTGCAAAAGTAGCCATTATGGTGTGATTCCCAACTGGGATATCCCTTGTGTATAGTAAATACAGGGTAGGACATAGGACACTTCCTTGTGGTACACCGGCTTCTATTTTCTTCAATTCCGAATATTCTTGATCGTACCTTACTCTAAACAATCGGTCTGAGATGTACGATTTTAATATTTCATAGTACTGTCTGGGAAGATCCCTTTGCAGTTTGTACTCAAGTCCCTCATGCCAAACCTTGTCAAAGGCTTGAGCAACATCTAAGAAAATAGCTGAACATACTTGTTTTTCTTCTAATGCTTTTTCTATTACATCCGTTATTCTATGAACTTGGTCTATCGTGGAATGTTTATTTCTAAAGCCAAACTGATGATTTGGGATTAACCTTCTTTCTTCTATAATTTTGCTAAGTCTCTTCAGAAGCAGTTTTTCAAAAACTTTTGCCATAATTGGTATAAGCGATATTGGTCTGTAAGACGTCACTTCTGTAGGTGGCTTACCTTGCTTGGGTATGACAATAACTTCAGCAATTTTCCAATGGTGTGGGACATACCGTTGCTTAAGGCATGCATTTATTATATATTGGAGTTTTATGAAGGCTTACAAATGCATTTCTTTCATAACCTGAGCAGTAATTAGATCGTAACCTGGTGATTTTTTATTTGATAGTTGATGTAAACACATACTTTTTATTTCTTTTAATCTTACAATTGGTATTTCACTTTCATCTATCTTATCAACTAACTGTAAGCTATTTTCAGCCGCGTTTGTTGGGTATGGCTTAAAAACATTCGCAAGATGCTCCGCGAAAAGGTTAGCTTTTTCTTTTGGGTTACCGATCCATTTCCCATCTTGAGATATCAAGGGAGAGTTTAGTAACTGCGGTCTTTTCAAGCGCTTGGCTGCTTTCCATAGCGAAAAATCGGTTGAAGCATCAGTCGTTAAATTCTTTAGGAATGTACTGAGTGAATCATTTTTGAATTTATAAATTTGTTTTTTAAGATTGTTGCTTATACGGTTAAACGTTGTTTTATCATCTGGAAATCTAGTATTTTGCCATTTTCTTCGAGCTCTTCGATATATTTTATTTCATTTTGTCTTCTATTAGAAAATGTTGGAGTACTTTCTTCAGCGGCCTGTTGCACATCAGCAATAAATTGTTCCACTTCATGGTCAATTTGATCGATTGTATCCATGGGAGATCTTAAATTTATAAAACTTAAAAGCCTTTCTCTAAAATCACTCCAGTTTGTTTTCTTATTTACAAGCTTTGGATTACTTTTTTCTATTACTTCCGATTCACTTAGTGTTAGAATCACTGGAGTATGATCTGATGACAAGTCATAATTACCTTCGACACTAATGTGATTTCGTTTGATTCCCTTAGCTACGAAAAAGTCAATAAGGTCTGGTATTTTGTTAGTATCGGAAGGCCAGTAAGTAGGCGACCTGGAGGAATAGAATTCGCAATTGTATTTACGGCCTGCTTGGAAAAGTCTTTTGCCTTTTGTTGATATAAGTCTTGAACCCCAATGGGTGTGTTTCGCATTGAAGTCTCCACCAACAAGAAAGTTATGCCCAAGAAGATTTAATAGATCTGTATAGTCACCTTCTGTCGGGGAGCGCCTTGGTGGGCAGTATATAGCTGCTATCTTAAACTCTTTCTTTTTCATACCAATACTAATAGTTGTTACTTGCATATTTTCATTAGTAAGCTTGGTTTCTTCATAATGTTTTAAGCTTTCTTTTATAAGAATCGCCGATCCACCTCTTGCCTTGTCAGCTGGATGTGGAGCGTGGTAACATGAATAGTTTTCTATTACATTATCTAGACTTTGCCCATTGGAGAAGTGAGTTTCGGACACCAGGCAAATATCTATATGTTCTAGATCTAAAAAGATTTTTAATTCGGATAAGTGTTGTAAAAGACCGTTTGCATTCCATGTAGCGATTTTAAGTGTTCTGTCCATCATTGTTTTTTAATAGCGACTTTTTCGCTTAACTGTTTGATATTCAAATCCTGTTTATCAATTCTTTGAAGAATGAGGTGTAGCATTTCTTTTATGGAAGTCTCTTCATTCTTCCGCACATTTTTTAGAATCTGAGAATAGGCTTTATTTTCATCGCTTTTACTTTGAACAGCTTTTTTAGGCGGTTCATTCTTAGTATTGTTTTCAGCAGTTAAAACGGTATTTACTGTGTTTCTGGGTTTGTCTCTAGCAGATGTATTTTTACTTCTGAACTCTTGGAATTTTTTGGCAACTGGGCAGCCTCTATAGCTTGCCGGGTGATTACCCTGGCAGTTCACACATTTTGCTTTCTGATCTTTGCTCATCGGACAATTTTTAGTTGCATGTTTTCCTTCGCACTTTACACAAGCAAACTCGCGGTTGCAGTATTTTTGGGTATGAATAAAAGCTTGGCAACGTTTGCACTGCGGAACAACTTTAGATTTTCGGAATGGTTCAATTTTAACAGCTATGCCCAAGATTGATCTTACTTTATAAATCTCCTCGACACTTTGTTTACTATCAAAAGTTAGCATGAATAAAGGTAGTAACCTCTTACTTGTCGTCGATTCTCCAGAGGAGTTTTTTATTGTCTCATTCTTAAATAGATTGATTGCATCTAGGGCTTGGAAGCCTTTTTGTACAAGATCTTCCACTACTTCCTCGGGAGAGCACGAGGAATGAAGACCTCTGGCTACTACTTTTATTGGCCTTGTAGCTTTGTTCTCGTATGAGTGCCATTGAATTTTGTGTTTGCTCAGTTCTTCAGTGACAGATCTATACTCGTCGGCTTCTTCGACTATGACTTTCCAGTTGTCTTTGTTGTACGATGTGTATTTGCAAGCTTTTTTAGTACCTTTTTCTATTATTTTCTTGAGATCTCCAAAAATTGGAAATCCTGAGATCATAATTGGTGGTGGTGTAATTTTTTTGCTGCCTTTAGCGTGAGATTTTGATTTAGCATCAGCTACCGCATTATTCACTTTTTTAGTTTCTGTAATCAACTCTTTATTATTTACAGCTTCAGAGCTTTTCTGATTTCTTAAACAAATCTCGGGACTACCTGTTGCTTTGCGTTTCTTTGTGATACGCTTATTTTTCTTTTTCTCAGTTTCGAACAAGAGTTCTTCTTCATCAGTTTGATATTCAGGTTCCATATATCTTGGACTTAACTGAAGCGTGGACTCTGTATCTTTCTTGCTAAGCAAAGAAACTTTCTCTTCGAGTTTTTTCACTTGTAGCTGAAGACTTTGAACTAGAACTTCAAGTTGTTTTCTTGCCGCTATTTCAATTTGCCATTCATCAAAGTAGTTTTTTGATTGGTCTTTCTCTTTTTCTTCGATGGAACTCTGTTGATCTGTGATGTCGATCTCTTCATTGATCTTGGTTCCTTTTTCGCTGATGTTTTTAATATCTGTAGTATTTTTTGAGGTTGTCGATGATGTAACCCCTGAAGTAAATTTGTTTGGGGGAGTTCTTTGCATCTTTGAACTCCGTCTCTCAATATTTTTAAGCAATAATTGGTCCTCCCCAGAATCCATAGGACCGACCTCGTAAGAGAGTGGATTTACCAGTTTCACTGGAGTGCCACCTGGGGTATTTAATCTAGTCGTTTTGTTCATTGCCATAATTTTTTTAACTTAGTATTCGTACTATAAATAGTTCAGTTACTTCTATCCATAGTTTATATTCAGCCGCCCCACAGGGTACAGACGCTGACCAGTGTGCCGCACAATATGTGTCAGACGCTCTTGGATTTAATTGTGAGCTGGTGCATTCAGAGCGATATTTCTGTTCTTTTGATCCTAGTTCCTGAAAAGATAACTCAGGTGACTCAGCTCGTGGATCGAATGGATCCAACGCTCGTCGTTAGTTGGATATCCAGCGGGCACCGCGAGGAGGTGACGATGCGATTTTGCCACGCCGAAATTAAAGCTTTTTTTTTGTTCTGCAGCTCATTGATGATAAATTTTGTATTCTTTTTTCTAAGCAACTTAGAGATATGATTAGGGCATTTAATTAAAGCTGAAGATGAAAGCTTTCCAACGATATACAATTTATTATAGGTTGTCATACAAAAAACATAGAAAAAAAAATATCTGAAATTAAAGGTTTTTTTTTTGTTCTGCACCACATTGATGAAAAATTTTTTATTCTTTTTTCTAAGCAACTTAGAGATATTATTAGGGCATCTAATTAAAGCTGAACATGTAAGCTTTCCAACGATATACAATTTATTATAGGTTGTCATACAAAAAAAATTGAAAAAAATATCTGAAATTAAAGTTTTTTTTTTTTGTTTCGCAGCTCATTGATTAAACATTTTTTTTCTTTTTTCTAAACAACATAGAGATATGATAAGAGCATTAATTTAAAGCTTAAGATGTAAGCCTTCCAACGATATACAATTTATTATAGGTTGTCATATAAAAAAAATTGAAAAAAATATCTGAAATTAAACCTTTTTTTTTGTTCTGCAGCTCATTGATTAAAATGTTTTTATTCTTTTTTCTAAGCAACTTAGTGACATGATAAGGGCATCAAATTAAAGCTGAAGATGTAAGCTTTCCAACGATATACAATTTATTATCGGTTGTCATACAAAAAAAAAATTGAAAAAATATCTTAAATTAAAGCTTTTTTTTTCTTCTGCAGCTGATTGATTAAAAATTGTTTATTCTTTTTTCTAAGCAACTTAGAGATACGATTAGGGCATTTAATTAAAGCCGAAGATTTAAGCTTTCCAACGATATACAATTTATTATAGGTTGTCATCAAAAAAAAATTGAAAAAAATATCTGAAATTAAAGCTTTTTTTTTGTTCTCCAGCTGATTGATTCAAAAAATTTTATTCTTTTTTCTAAGCAACTGAGAGATTTGATTAGGGCGTTTAATTAAAGCTGAAAATAAAAGCTTTCCAACGATATACAATTTATTATAGGTTGTCATACAAAAAAAAATTGAAAAAAATATCTGAAATGAAAGCTTTTTTTTTTGTTCTCCAGCTGATTGATTAAAAAATGTATATTCTTTTTTCTAAGCAACTGAGAGATATGATTAGGGCATTTAATTAAAGCTGAAGATGAAAGCTTTCCAACGATATACAATTTATTATAGGTTGTCATACAATAAAAAATTGAAAAAAATATCTGAGATTAAAGCTTTTTTTTTTGTTCTGCAGCTGATTGATTAAAAAATTTTATTCTTTTTTCTAAGCAACTGAGAGATATGATTAGGGCATTTAATTAAAGCTGAAGATGTAAGCTTTCCAACGATATACAATTGATTATAGGTTGTCATACAAAAAAAAGTTGAAAAAAATATCTGAAATTAAAGCTTTTTTTTTGTTCTCCAGCTGATTGATTAAAAAATTTTTATTCTTTTTTCTAAGAGATATGATTAGGGCATCTAATTAAAGCTGAAGATGTAAGCTTTCCAACGATATACAATTTATTATAGGTTGTCACACAAAACAAAATTGAAAAAAATATCTGAAATTAAAGCTTTTTTTTTTGTTCTCCAGCTAATTGATTAAAACATTTTTATTCTTTTTTCTAAGCAACTGAGAGATATGATGAGGGCATTTAATTAAAGCTGAAAATGTAAGCTTTCCAACGATATACAATTAATTAAGGTTGTCATACAAAAAAAAATTGAAAAAAATATCTGAAATTAAAGCTTTTTTTTTGTTCTCCAGCTGATTGATTAAAAAATTTATATTCTTTTTTCTAAGCAACTGAGAGATATGATTAGGGCATTTAATTAAAGCTGAAAATGTAAGCTTTCCAACGATATACAATTTATTATAGGTTGTCATACAACAAAAAATTGAAAAAAATATCTGAAATAAAAGCTTTTTTTTTTGTTCTCCAGCTGATTGATTAAAAAATTTTTATTCTTTTTTCTAAGCAACTGAGAGATATGATTAGGGCATTTAATTAAAGCTGAAGATGTAAGCTTTCCAACGATATACAATTTATTATAGGTTGTCATACAAAAAAAAATTGAAAAAAATATCTGAAATTAAAGCTTTTTTTTTTTTCTGCAGCTGATTGATTAAAAAATGTTTATTCTTTTTTCTAAGCAACTGAGAGATATGATTAGGGCATCTAATTAAAGCTGAAGATGTAAGCTTTCCAACGATATACAATTTATTACAGGCTGTCATACAAAAAAAAATTGAAAAAAATATCTGAAATTAAAGCTTTTTTTTTTGTTCTGCAGCTGATTGATTAAAAAAATTTTATTCTTTTTTCTAAGCAACTGAGAGATATGATTAGGGCATCGAATTAAAGCAGAAGATGTAAGCTTTCCAACGATATACAATTTATTATAGGTTGTCGTACAAAAAAAATTGAAAAAAATATCTGAAATGAAAGCTTTTTTTTTTGTTCTGCAGCTGATTGATTAAAAAAATTTTGTTCTTTTTTCTAAGCAACTGAGAGCTTTCCAACGATATACAATTTATTATAGGTTGTCATACAAGAAAAAATTGAAAAAAATATCTGAAATTAAAGCTTTTTTTTTTGTTCTCCAGCTGATTGATTAAAAAATTTTTATTCTTTTTTCTTAAATTATTATTAAATTAAAGCTGAAGATGAAACCTTTCGAACGATATACAATTTATTATAGGTTGTCATACAAAAAAAAAATTGAAAAAAATATCTGAAATGAAAGCTTTTTTTTTGTTCTCCAGCTGATTGATTAAAAAATGTTTATTCTTTTTTCTAAGCAACTGAGAGATATGATTAGGGCATTTAATTAAAGCTGAAGATGAAAGCTTTCCAACGATATACAATTTATTATAGGTTGTCATACAAAAAAAAATTGGAAAAAATATCTGAGATTAAAGCTTTTTTTTGTTCTGCAGCTGATTGTTTAAAAAATTTTATTCTTTTTTCTAAGCAACTGAGAGATATGATTAGGGCATTTAATTAAAGCTGAAGATGTAAGCTTTCCAACGATAGGTATACAATTTATTATAGGTTGTCATACAAAAAAAAAAATTGAAAAAAATATCTGAAATTAAAGCTTTTTTTTGTTCTGCAGCTTATTGATTAAAAAATGTTTATTCTTTTTTCTAAGCAACTGAGAGACATGATTAGGGCATCTGATTAAAGCTGAAGATGTAAGCTTTCCAACGATATACAATTTATTATAGGTTGTCATACAAAAAAAAATTGAAAAAAATATCTGAAATTAAAGCTTTTTTTTTTGTTCTGCAGCTGATTGATTAAAAAATGTTCATTCTTTTTTCTAAGAGCTTTGATAAGGGCATCTAATTAAAGCTGAAGATGTAAGCTTTCCAACGATATACAATTTATTATATTTATTATAGGTTGTCATACAAAAAAAAATTGAAAAAAATATCTGAAATTAAAGCTTTTTTTTTTGTTCTGCAGCTGATTGATTAAAAAATTTTTATTCTTTCTTCTAAGCAACTGAGAGATATGATTAGGGCATTTAATTAAAGCTGAAGATGTAAGCTTTCCAACGATATACAATTTATTATAGGTTGTCATACAAAAAAAAAATTGAAAAAAATATCTGAAATTAAAGCTTTTTTTTTTGTTCTGCAGCTGATTGATTAAAAAAATTTTATTCTTTTTTCTAAGCAACTGAGAGATATGATTAGGGCATCGAATTAAAGCTGAAAATGTAAGCTTTCCAACGATATACAATTTATTATAGGTTGTCGTACAAAAAAAATTGAAAAAAATATCTGAAATGAAAGCTTTTTTTTTTTGTTCTGCAGCTGATTGATTAAAAAATTTTTATTCTTTTTTCTAAGCAACTGAGAGCTTTCCAACGATATACAATTTATTATAGGTTGTCATACAAGAAAAAATTGAAAAAAAATATCTGAAATTAAAGCTTTTTTTTTGTTCTCCAGCTGATTGATTAAAAAATTTTTATTCTTTTTTCTAAGCAACTGAGAGATATGATTAGGGCATTTAATTAAAGCTGAAGATGAAAGCTTTCGAACGATAAACAATTTATTATAGGTTGTCATACAAAAAAAAATTGAAAAAAATATCTGAAATGAAAGCTTTTTTTTCTGCAGCTGATTGATTAAAAAATTTTTATTCTTTTTTCTAAGCCGCTGAGAGATATGATTAGGGCATTTAATAAAAGCTGAAGATGAAAGCTTTCCAACGATATACAATTTATTATAGGTTGTCATACAAAAAAAAATTGAAAAAAATATCTGAAATTAAAGCTTTTTTTTTGTTCTCCAGCTGATTGATGAAAAAATTTTTATTCTATTTTCTAAGGAACTGAGAGATATGATTAGGGCATCGAATTAAAGCTGAAGATAGAAGATACAAAAAAAAATTGAAAAAACTGAAATTAAAGCTTTTTTTTTGTTCTGCAGCTGATTGATTAAAAAATTTTTATTCTTTTTTCTAAGCAACTGAGAGCTTTCCAACGATATACAATTTATTATAGGTTGTCATACAAGAAAAAATTGAAAAAAATATCTGAAACTAAAGCTTTTTTTTTTGTTCTCCAGCTGATTGATTAAAAAATTTTTATTCTTTTTTCTAAGCAACTTAGAGATATGATTAGGACGTTTGATTAAAGCTGAAGATGAAAGCTTTCCATCGATATACAATTTATTATAGGTTGTCATACAAAAAAAAATTGAAAAAAATATCTGAGATTAAAGCTTTTTTTTTGTTCTGCAGCTGATTGTTTAAAAAATTTTATTCTTTTTTCTAAGCAACTGAGAGATATGATTAGGGCATTTAATTAAAGCTGAAGATGTAAGCTTTCCAACGATATACAATTGATTATAGGTTGTCATACAAAAAAAAGTTGAAAAAAATATCTGAAATTAAAGCTTTTTTTTTTGTTCTGCAGCTGATTGATTAAAAAATGTTCATTCTTTTTTCTAAGAGCTTTGATAAGGGCATCTAATTAAAGCTGAAGATGTAAGCTTTCCAACGATATACAATTTATTATAGGTTGTCATACAAAAAAAAGTTGAAAAAAATATCTGAAATTAAAGCTTTTTTTTTTGTTCTCCAGCTGATTGATTAAAAAATTTTTATTCTTTTTTCTTAAATTATTATTAAATTAAAGCTGAAGATGAAACCTTTCCAACGATATACAATTTATTATAGGTTGTCATACAAAAAAAAAATTGAAAAAAATATCTGAAATGAAAGCTTTTTTTTTTGTTCTCCAGCTGATTGATTAAAAAATGTTTATTCTTTTTTCTAAGCAACTGAGAGATATGATTAGGGCATTTAATTAAAGCTGAAAATGTAAGCTTTCCAACGATATACAATTTATTATAGTTTGTCATACAAAAACAAATTGAAAAAATATCTGAAATGAAAGCTTTTTTTTTGTTCTCCAGCTAATTGATTAAAACATTTTTATTCTTTTTTCTAAGCAACTGAGAGATATGATGAGGGCATTTAATTAAAGCTGAAAATGTAAGCTTTATAATGATATACAATTTATAATAGGTTGTCGTACAAAAAAAAATTGAAAACAATATCTGAAATTAAAGCTTTTTTTTTTTGTTCTCCAGCTGATTGATTAAAAAATTTTTATTCTTTTTTCTAAGGAACTGAGAGATATGATTAGGGCATCTAATTAAAGCTGAAAATGTATGCTTTCCAACGATATACAATTTATTATAGGTTGTCATACAAGAAAAAATTGAAAAAAATATCTGAGATTAAAGCTTTTTTTTTTGTTCTGCAGCTGATTGTTTAAAAAATTTTATTCTTTTTTCTAAGCAACTGAGAGATATGATTAGGGCATTTAATTAAAGCTGAAGATGTAAGCTTTCCAACGATATACAATTGATTATAGGTTGTCATACAAAAAAAAGTTGAAAAAAATATCTGAAATTAAAGCTTTTTTTTAGTTCTCCAGCTGATTGATTAAAAAATTTTTATTCTTTTTTCTAAGAGATATGATAAGGGCATCTAAATAAAGCTGAATATAAAAGCTTTCCAACGATATACAATCTATTATAGGTTGTCACACAAAACAAAATTGAAAAAAATATCTGAAATTAAAGCTTTTTTTTTTGTTCTCCAGCTAATTGATTAAAACATTTTTATTCATTTTTCTAAGCAACTGAGAGATATGATGAGGGCATTTAATTAAAGCTGAAAATGTAAGCTTTCCAACGATATACAATTAATTAAGGTTGTCATACAAAAAAAAAATTGAAAAAAATATCTGAAATTAAAGCTTTTTTTTTTTGTTCTCCAGCTGATTGATTAAAAAATTTGTATTCTTTTTTCTAAGCAACTGAGATTAGGGCATTTAATAAAAGCTGAAAATGTAAGCTTTCCAACGATATACAATTTATTATAGGTTGTCATACAACAAAAAATTGAAAAAAATATCTGAAATAAAAGCTTTTTTTTTTGTTCTCCAGCTGATTGATTAAAAAATTTTTATTCTTTTTTCTAAGCAACTGAGAGATATGATAAGGGCATCTTATTAAAGCTGAAGATGTAAGCTTTCCAACGATATACAATTTATTATAGGTTGTCATACAAAAAAAAATTGAAAAAAATATCTGAAATTAAAGCTTTTTTTTTTTCTGCAGCTGATTGATTAAAAAATGTTTATTCTTTTTTCTAAGCAACTGAGAGATATGATTAGGGCATCTAATTAAAGCTGAAGATGTAAGCTTTCCAACGATATACAATTTATTATAGGTTGTCATACAAAAAAAAATTGAAAAAAATATCTGAAATTAAAGCTTTTTTTTTTGTTCTGCAGCTGATTGATTAAAAAAATTTTATTCTTTTTTCTAAGCAACTGAGAGATATGATTAGGGCATCGAATTAAAGCTGAAGATGTAAGCTTTCCAACGATATACAATTTATTATAGGTTGTCGTACAAAAAAAATTGAAAAAAATATCTGAAATGAAAGCTTTTTTTTTTTGTTCTGCAGCTGATTGATTAAAAAATTTTTATTCTTTTTTCTAAGCAACTGAGAGCTTTCCAACGATATACAATTTATTATAGGTTGTCATACAAGAAAAAATTGAAAAAAATATCTGAAATTAAAGCTTTTTTTTTTGTTCTCCAGCTGATTGATTAAAAAATTTGTATTCTTTTTTCTTAAATTATTATTAAATTAAAGCTGAAGATGAAACCTTTCCAACGATATACAATTTATTATAGGTTGTCATACAAAAAAAAAATTGAAAAAAATATCTGAAATGAAAGCTTTTTTTTTGTTCTCCAGCTGATTGATTAAAAAATGTTTATTCTTTTTTCTAAGCAACTGAGAGATATGATTAGGGCATTTAATTAAAGCTGAAGATGAAAGCTTTCCAACGATATACAATTTATTATAGGTTGTCATACAAAAAAAATTGGAAAAAATATCTGAGATTAAAGCTTTTTTTTTGTTCTGCAGCTGATTGTTTAAAAAATTTTATTCTTTTTTCTAAGCAACTGAGAGATATGATTAGGGCATTTAATTAAAGCTGAAGATGTAAGCTTTCCAACGATATACAACTTATTATAGGTTGTCATACAAAAAAAAAAATTGAAAAAAATATCTGAAATTAAAGCTTTTTTTTTGTTCTGCAGCTTATTGATTAAAAAATGTTTATTCTTTTTTCTAAGCAACTGAGAGATATGATTAGGGCATCTGATTAAAGCTGAAGATGTAAGCTTTCCAACGATATACAATTTATTATAGGTTGTCATACAAAAAAAAATTGAAAAAAATATCTGAAATTAAAGCTTTTTTTTTTGTTCTGCAGCTGATTGATTAAAAAATGTTCATTCTTTTTTCTAAGAGCTTTGATAAGGGCATCTAATTAAAGCTGAAGATGTAAGCTTTCCAACGATATACAATTTATTATAGGTTGTCATACAAAAAAAAATTGAAAAAAATATCTGAAATGAAAGCTTTTTTTTTTGTTCTGCAGCTTATTGATTAAAAAATGTTTATTCTTTTTTCTAAGCAACTGAGAGATATGATTAGGGCATCTGATTAAAGCTGAAGATGTAAGCTTTCCAACGATATACAATTTATTATAGGTTGTCATACAAAAAAAAATTGAAAAAAATATCTGAAATTAAAGCTTTTTTTTTTGTTCTGCAGCTGATTGATTAAAAACTTTTTATTCTTTTTTCTTAGAGATATGATTAGGGCATTTAATTCAAGCTGAAGATGTAAGCTTTCCAACGATATACAATTTATTATAGGTTGTCATACAAAAAAAAAATTGAAAAAAATATCTGAAATTAAAGCTTTTTTTTTTTGTTCTGCAGCTGATTGATTAAAAAAATTTTATTCTTTTTTCTAAGCAACTGAGAGATATGATTATTGCACTAAATTAAAGCTGAAAATGTAAGCTTTCCAACGATATACAATTTATTATAGGTTGTCGTACAAAAAAAATTGAAAAAAATATCTGAAATGAAAGCTTTTTTTTTTTGTTCTGCAGCTGATTGATTAAAAAATTTTTATTCTTTTTTCTAAGCAACTGAGAGCTTTCCAACGATATACAATTTATTATAGGTTGTCATACAAGAAAAAATTGAAAAAAATATTTGAAATTAAAGCTTTTTTTTTTGTTCTCCAGCTGATTGATAAAAAAAATTTTATTCTTTTTTCTAAGCAACTGAGAGATATGATTAGGGCATCGAATCAAAGCTGAAGATGTAAGCTTTCCAACGATATACAATTTATTATAGGTTGTCATACAAAAAAAATTGAAAAAAATATCTGAAATTAAAGCTTTTTTTTTTTGTTCTGCAGCTGATTGATTAAAAAAATTTTATTCTTTTTTCTAAGCAACTGAGAGATATGATTAGGGCATCGAATTAAAGCTGAAGATGTAAGCTTTCCAACGATATACAATTTATTATAGGTTGTCGTACAAAAAAAATTGAAAAAAATATCTGAAATGAAAGCTTTTTTTTTTTGTTCTGCAGCTGATTGATTAAAAAATTTTTATTCTTTTTTCTAAGCAACTGAGAGCTTTCCAACGATATACAATTTATTATAGGTTGTCATACAAGAAAAAATTGAAAAAAATATCTGAAATGAAAGCTTTTTTTTTTCTGCAGCTGATTGATTAAAAAATTTTTATTCTTTTTTCTAAGCCGCTGAGAGATATGATTAGGGCATTTAATTAAAGCTGAAGATGAAAGCTTTCCAACGATATACAATTTATTATAGGTTGTCATACAAAAAAAAATTGAAAAAAATATCTGAAATTAAAGCTTTTTTTTTTGTTCTCCAGCTGATTGATGAAAAAATTTTTATTCTTTTTTCTAAGCAACTGAGAGATATGATTAGGGCATCGAATTAAAGCTGAAGATTGAAAAAATTGAAAAAACTGAAATTAAAGCTTTTTTTTTGTTCTGCAGCTGATTGATTAAAAAATTTTTATTCTTTTTTCTAAGCAACTGAGAGCTTTCCAACGATATACAATTTATTATAGGTTGTCATACAAAAAAAATTGAAAAAAATATCTGAAATTAAAGCTTTTTTTTTTTGTTCTGCAGCTGATTGATTAAAAAAATTTTATTCTTTTTTCTAAGCAACTGAGAGATATGATTAGGGCATCGAATTAAAGCTGAAGATGTAAGCTTTCCAACGATATACAATTTATTATAGGTTGTCGTACAAAAAAAATTGAAAAAAATATCTGAAATGAAAGCTTTTTTTTTTTGTTCTGCAGCTGATTGATTAAAAAATTTTTATTCTTTTTTCTAAGCAACTGAGAGCTTTCCAACGATATACAATTTATTATAGGTTGTCATACAAGAAAAAATTGAAAAAAATATCTGAAACTAAAGCTTTTGTTTTGTTCTCCAGCTGATTGATTAAAAAATTTTTATTCTTTTTTCTAAGCAACTGAGAGATATGATTAGGACGTTTGATTAAAGCTGAAGATGAAAGCTTTCCATCGATATACAATTTATTATAGGTTGTCATACAAAAAAAAAATTGAAAAAAATATCTGAGATTAAAGCTTTTTTTTTTGTTCTGCAGCTGATTGTTTAAAAAATTTTATTCTTTTTTCTAAGCAACTGAGAGATATGATTAGGGCATTTAATTAAAGCTGAAGATGTAAGCTTTCCAACGATATACAATTTATTATAGGTTGTCATACAAAAAAAAATTGAAAAAAATATCTGAAATGAAAGCTTTTTTTTTTGTTCTGCAGCTTATTGATTAAAAAATGTTTATTCTTTTTTCTAAGCAACTGAGAGATATGATTAGGGCATCTGATTAAAGCTGAAGATGTAAGCTTTCCAACGATATACAATTTATTATAGGTTGTCATACAAAAAAAAATTGAAAAAAATATCTGAAATTAAAGCTTTTTTTTTTGTTCTGCAGCTGATTGATTAAAAAATTTTTATTCTTTTTTCTTAGAGATATGATTAGGGCATTTAATAAAAGCTGAAGATGAAAGCTTTCCAATGATATACAATTTATTATAGGTTGTCATACAAAAAAAAATTGAAAAAAATATCTGAAATTAAAGCTTTTGTTTTTGTTCTACAGCTGATTGATTACAAAATTTGTATTCTTTTTTCTAAGCAACTGAGAGATAAGATTAAGGCATTTAATTAAAGCTGAAGATGTAAGCTTTCCAACGATATACAATTTATTATAGGTTGTCATACAAAAAAAAATTGAAAAAAATATCTGAAATGAAAGCTTTTTTTTTTGTTCTCCAGCTGATTGATTAAAAAATTTTTATTCTTTTTTCTAAGCAACTGAGAGATAGGATTAGGGCATTTAATTAAAGCTGAAGATGTAAGCTTTCCAAAGATATACAATTTATTATAGGTTGTCATACAAAAAAAAATTGAAAAAAATATCTGAAATGAAAGCTTTTTTTTTGTTCTCCAGCTGATTGATTACAAAATTTGTATTCTTTTTTCTAAGCAACTGAGAGATATGATTAGGGCATCTAATTAAAGCTGAAGATGTAAGCTTTCCAACGATATACAATTTGTTTTAGGTTGTCATACAAAAAAAATTGAAAAAAATATCTGAAATGAAAGCTTTTTTTTTTTGTTCTGCAGCTGATTGATTAAAAAATTTTTATTCTTCTTTCTAAGCAACTGAGAGATATGATTAGGGCATTTAATTAAAGCTGAAAATGTAAGCTTTCCAACGATATACAATTTATTATAGGTTGTCATACAAAAAAAAATTGAAAAAAATATCTGAAATGAAAGCTTTTTTTTTTGTTCTCCAGCTGATTGATTAAAAAATTTTTTATTCTTTTTTCTAAGCAACTGAGAGATAGGATTAGGGCATTTAATTAAAGCTGAAAATGTAAGCTTTCCAACGATATACAATTTATTATAGGTTGTCATACAAAAAAAAAATTGAAAAAAATATCTGAAATTAAAGCTTTTTTTTTTGTTCTCCAGCTGATTGATGAAAAAATTTTTATTCTTTTTTCTAAGCAACTGAGAGCTTTCCAACGATATACAATTTATTATAGGTTGTCATACAAGAAAAAATTGAAAAAAATATCTGAAATGAAAGCTTTTTTTTTTCTGCAGCTGATTGATTAAAAAATTTTTATTCTTTTTTCTAAGCCGCTGAGAGATATGATTAGGGCATTTAATTAAAGCTGAAGATGAAAGCTTTCCAACGATATACAATTTATTATAGGTTGTCATACAAAAAAAAATTGAAAAAAATATCTGAAATTAAAGCTTTTTTTTTTGTTCTCCAGCTGATTGATGAAAAAATTTTTATTCTTTTTTCTAAGCAACTGAGAGATATGATTAGGGCATCGAATTAAAGCTGAAGATTGAAAAAATTGAAAAAACTGAAATTAAAGCTTTTTTTTTGTTCTGCAGCTGATTGATTAAAAAATTTTTATTCTTTTTTCTAAGCAACTGAGAGCTTTCCAACGATATACAATTTATTATAGGTTGTCATACAAAAAAAATTGAAAAAAATATCTGAAATTAAAGCTTTTTTTTTTTGTTCTGCAGCTGATTGATTAAAAAAATTTTATTCTTTTTTCTAAGCAACTGAGAGATATGATTAGGGCATCGAATTAAAGCTGAAGATGTAAGCTTTCCAACGATATACAATTTATTATAGGTTGTCGTACAAAAAAAATTGAAAAAAATATCTGAAATGAAAGCTTTTTTTTTTTGTTCTGCAGCTGATTGATTAAAAAATTTTTATTCTTTTTTCTAAGCAACTGAGAGCTTTCCAACGATATACAATTTATTATAGGTTGTCATACAAGAAAAAATTGAAAAAAATATCTGAAACTAAAGCTTTTGTTTTGTTCTCCAGCTGATTGATTAAAAAATTTTTATTCTTTTTTCTAAGCAACTGAGAGATATGATTAGGACGTTTGATTAAAGCTGAAGATGAAAGCTTTCCATCGATATACAATTTATTATAGGTTGTCATACAAAAAAAAATTGAAAAAAATATCTGAGATTAAAGCTTTTTTTTTTGTTCTGCAGCTGATTGTTTAAAAAATTTTATTCTTTTTTCTAAGCAACTGAGAGATATGATTAGGGCATTTAATTAAAGCTGAAGATGTAAGCTTTCCAACGATATACAATTTATTATAGGTTGTCATACAAAAAAAAATTGAAAAAAATATCTGAAATGAAAGCTTTTTTTTTTGTTCTGCAGCTTATTGATTAAAAAATGTTTATTCTTTTTTCTAAGCAACTGAGAGATATGATTAGGGCATCTGATTAAAGCTGAAGATGTAAGCTTTCCAACGATATACAATTTATTATAGGTTGTCATACAAAAAAAAATTGAAAAAAATATCTGAAATTAAAGCTTTTTTTTTTGTTCTGCAGCTGATTGATTAAAAAATTTTTATTCTTTTTTCTTAGAGATATGATTAGGGCATTTAATAAAAGCTGAAGATGAAAGCTTTCCAATGATATACAATTTATTATAGGTTGTCATACAAAAAAAAATTGAAAAAAATATCTGAAATTAAAGCTTTTGTTTTTGTTCTACAGCTGATTGATTACAAAATTTGTATTCTTTTTTCTAAGCAACTGAGAGATAAGATTAAGGCATTTAATTAAAGCTGAAGATGTAAGCTTTCCAACGATATACAATTTATTATAGGTTGTCATACAAAAAAAAATTGAAAAAAATATCTGAAATGAAAGCTTTTTTTTTTGTTCTCCAGCTGATTGATTAAAAAATTTTTATTCTTTTTTCTAAGCAACTGAGAGATAGGATTAGGGCATTTAATTAAAGCTGAAGATGTAAGCTTTCCAAAGATATACAATTTATTATAGGTTGTCATACAAAAAAAAATTGAAAAAAATATCTGAAATGAAAGCTTTTTTTTTGTTCTCCAGCTGATTGATTACAAAATTTGTATTCTTTTTTCTAAGCAACTGAGAGATATGATTAGGGCATCTAATTAAAGCTGAAGATGTAAGCTTTCCAACGATATACAATTTGTTTTAGGTTGTCATACAAAAAAAATTGAAAAAAATATCTGAAATGAAAGCTTTTTTTTTTTGTTCTGCAGCTGATTGATTAAAAAATTTTTATTCTTCTTTCTAAGCAACTGAGAGATATGATTAGGGCATTTAATTAAAGCTGAAAATGTAAGCTTTCCAACGATATACAATTTATTATAGGTTGTCATACAAAAAAAAATTGAAAAAAATATCTGAAATGAAAGCTTTTTTTTTTGTTCTCCAGCTGATTGATTAAAAAATTTTTTATTCTTTTTTCTAAGCAACTGAGAGATAGGATTAGGGCATTTAATTAAAGCTGAAAATGTAAGCTTTCCAACGATATACAATTTATTATAGGTTGTCATACAAAAAAAAATTGAAAAAAATATCTGAAATTAAAGCTTTTTTTTTGTTCTCCAGCTGATTGATTAAAAAATTTTTATTCTTCTTTCTAAGCAACTGAGAGATATGATTAGGGCATCTAATTAAAGCTGAAAATGTAAGCTTTCCAACGATATACAATTTATTATAGGTTGTCATACAAAAAAAAATTGAAAAAAATATCTGAAATGAAAGCTTTTTTTTTTGTTCTCCAGCTGATTGATTAAAAAATTTTTTATTCTTTTTTCTAAGCAACTGAGAGATAGGATTAGGGCATTTAATTAAAGCTGAAGATGTAAGCTTTCCAACGATATACAATTTATTATGGGTTGTCATACAAAAAAAAAATTGAAAAAAATATCTGAAATTAAAGCTTTTTTTTTTTGTTCTGAAGCTGATTGATTAAAAAATTTGTATTCTTTTTTCTAAGCAACTGAGAGATATGATTAGTGCATCGAATTAAAGCTGAAGATGTAAGCTTTCCAACAATATACAATTTATTATAGGTTGTCATACAAAAAAAAATTGAAAAAAATATCTGAAATTAAAGCTTTTTTTTTGTTCTGCAGCTGATTGATTACAAAATTTGTATTCTTTTTTCTTAGCAACTGAGAGATAGGATTAGGGCATTTAATTAAAGCTGAAGATGTAAGCTTTCTAACGATATACAATTTATTATAGGTTGTCATACAAAAAAAATTGAAAAAAATATCTGAAATGAAACCTTTTTTTTTTTTGTTCTGCAGCTGATTGATTAAAAATTTTTTATTCTTTTTTCTAAGCAACTGAGAGATATAATTAGGGCATTTAATTAAAGCTGAAAATGTATGCTTTCCAACGATATACAATTTATTATAGGTTATCATACAAAAAAAAATTGAAAAAAAATATCTGAAATTAAAGCTTTTTTTTTTGTTCTCCAGCTGATTGATTAAAAAATTTGTATTCTTTTTTCTAAGCAACTGAGAGATATGATTAGGGCATCTAATTAAAGCTGAAGATGTAAGCTTTCCAACGATATACAATTTGTTTTAGGTTGTCATACAAAAAAAATTGAAAAAAATATCTGAAATGAAAGCTTTTTTTTTTGTTCTGCAGCTGATTGATTAAAAAATTTTTATTCTCATTTCTAAGCAACTGAGAGATATGATTAGGGCATCTAATTAAAGCTGAAAATGTATGCTTTCCAACGTTATACAATTCATTATAGGTTGTCCTACAAAAAAAAATTGAAAAAAAATATCTGAAATTAAAGCTTTTTTTTTTGTTCTCCAGCTGATTGATTAAAAAATTTGTATTTTTTTTTCTAAGCAACTGAGAGATATGATTAGGGCATCTAATTAAAGCTGAAGATGTAAGCTTTCCAACGATATACAATTTGTTTTAGGTTGTCATACAAAAAAAAATTGAAAAAAATACCTGAAATTAAAGCTTTTTTTTTTGGTCTCCAGCTGATTGATTAAAAAATTTTTATTCTTTTTTCTAAGCAACTGAGAGATATGATTAGGGCATCTAATTAAAGCTGAAAATGTATGCTTTCCAACGTTATACAATTCATTATAGGTTGTCCTACAAAAAAAAATTGAAAAAAAATATCTGAAATTAAAGCTTTTTTTTTTGTTCTCCAGCTGATTGATTAAAAAATTTGTATTTTTTTTTCTAAGCAACTGAGAGATATGATTAGGGCATCTAATTAAAGCTGAAGATGTAAGCTTTCCAACGATATACAATTTGTTTTAGGTTGTCATACAAAAAAAAATTGAAAAAAATACCTGAAATTAAAGCTTTTTTTTTTGGTCTCCAGCTGATTGATTAAAAAATTTTTATTCTTTTTTCTAAGCAACTGAGAGATATGATTAGGGCATTTAATTAAAGCTGAAAATGTATGCTTTCCAACGATATACAATTTATTATAGGTTGTCATACAAAAAAAAATTGAAAAAAAATATCTGAAATTAAAGCTTTTTTTTTGTTCTCCAGCTGATTGATTAAAAAATTTGTATTCTTTTTTCTAAGCAACTGAGAGATATGATTAGGGCATCTAATTAAAGCTGAAGATGTAAGCTTTCCAACGATATACAATTTGTTTTAGGTTGTCATACAAAAAAAATTGAAAAAAATATCTGAAATGAAAGCTTTTTTTTTGTTCTGCAGCTGATTGATTAAAAAATTTTTATTCTCATTTCTAAACAACTGAGAGATATGATAAGGGCATTCAATTAAAGCTGAAAATGTATGCTTTCCAACGATATACAATTTATTATAGGTTGTCATACAAAAAAAAATTGAAAAAAATATCTGAAATGAAACCTTTTTTTTTTTGTTCTGCAGCTGATTGATTAAAAAATTTTTATTCTTTTTTCTAAGCAACTGAGAGATATGATTAGGGCATCTAATTAAAGCTGAAAATGTATGCTTTCCAACGTTATACAATTTATTATAGGTTGTCCTACAAAAAAAAATTGAAAAAAAATATCTGAAATTAAAGCTTTTTTTTTTGTTCTCCAGCTGATTGATTAAAAAATTTGTATTTTTTTTTTCTAAGCAACTGAGAGATATGATTAGGGCATCTAATTAAAGCTGAAGATGTAAGCTTTCCAACGATATACAATTTGTTTTAGGTTGTCATACAAAAAAAATTGAAAAAAATATCTGAAATGAAAGCTTTTTTTTTTTGTTCTGCAGCTGATTGATTAAAAAATTTTTATTCTTTTTTCTAAGCAACTGAGAGATATGATTAGGGCATTTAATTAAAGCTGAAAATGTATGCTTTCCAACGATATACAATTTATTATAGGTTGTCATACAAAAAAAAATTGAAAAAAATATCTGAGATTAAAGCTTTTTTTTTGTTCTGCAGCTGATTGATTAAAAAATTTTATTCTTTTTTCTAAGCAACTGAGAGATATGATAAGGGCATCTAATTAAAGCTGAAGATGTAAGCTTTATAATGATATACAATTTATAATAGGTTGTCGTACAAAAAAAAATTGAAAACAATATCTGAAATTAAAGCTTTTTTTTTTTGTTCTCCAGCTGATTGATTAAAAAATTTTTATTCTTTTTTCTAAGGAACTGAGAGATATGATTAGGGCATCTAATTAAAGCTGAAAATGTATGCTTTCCAACGATATACAATTTATTATAGGTTGTCATACAAAAAAAAATTGAAAAAAATATCTGAAATTAAAGCTTTTTTTTTGTTCTGCAGCTGATTGATTAAAAAATTGTATTCTTTTTTCTAAGCAACTGAGAGAAATGATTAGGGCATCTTATTAAAGCTGAAGATGTAAGCTTTCCAACGATATACAATTTATTATAGGTTGTCATACAAAAAAAAAAATTGAAAAAAATACCTGAAATTAAAGCTTTTTTTTTTGGTCTCCAGCTGATTGATTAAAAAATTTTTATTCTTTTTTCTAAGCAACTGAGAGATATGATTAGGGCATTTAATTAAAGCTAAAAATGTAAGCTTTCCAACGATATACAACTTATTATAGGTTGTCATACAAAAAAAAATTGAAAAAAATATCTGAAATTAAAGCTTTTTTTTTGTTCTCCAGCTGATTGATTGCAAAATTTGTATTCTTTTTTCTAAGCAACTGAGAGATAGGATTAGAGCATTTAATTAAAGCTGAAGATGTAAGCTTTCCAACGATATACAATTTATTATAGGTTGTCATACAAAAAAAAAATTGAAAAAAATATCTGAAATTAAAGCTTTTTTTTTTGTTCTCCAGCTGATTGATAAAAAAAATTTTATTCTTTTTTCTAAGCAACTGAGAGATATGTTTAGGGCATCGAATCAAAGCTGAAAATGTAAGCTTTCCAACGATATACAATTTATTATAGGTTGTCATACAAAAAAAAAATTGAAAAAAATATCTGAAATGAAAGCTTTTTTTTTTTTGTTCTGCAGCTGATTGATTAAAAAATTTTTATTCTTTTTTCCAAGCAACTGAGAGATATGATTAGGGCATTTAATTAAAGATGAAAGATGTAAGCTTTCCAACGATATACAATTTATTATAGGTTGTCATACAAAAAAAAAATTGAAAAAAATATCTGAAATTAAAGCTTTTTTTTTGTTCTCCAGCTGATTGATTAAAAATTTTGTATTCTTTTTTCTAAGCAACTGAGAGATATGATTAGGGCATTTAATTAAAGCTGAAAATGTAAGCTTTCCAACGATATACAATTTATTATAGTTTGTCATACAAAAACAAATTGAAAAAATATCTGAAATGAAAGCTTTTTTTTTGTTCTCCAGCTGATTGATTAAAAAATTTTTATTCTTTTTTCTAAGCAACTGAGAGATAGGATTAGGGCATTTAATTAAAGCTGAAGATGTAAGCTTTCCAACGATATACAATTTGTTTTAGGTTGTCATACAAAAAAAATTGAAAAAAATATCTGAAATTAAAGCTTTTTTTTTTGTTCTGCAGCTGATTGATAAAAAAAATTGTATTCTTTTTTCTAAGCAACTGAGAGATATGATTAGGGCATTTAATTAAAGCTGAAAATGTATGCTTTCCAACGATATACAATTTATTATAGGTTGTCATACAAAAAAAAATTGAAAAAAATATCTGAGATTAAAGCTTTTTTTTTGTTCTGCAGCTGATTGATTAAAAAATTTTATTCTTTTTTCTAAGCAACTGAGAGATATGATAAGGGCATCTAATTAAAGCTGAAGATGTAAGCTTTATAATGATATACAATTTATAATAGGTTGTCATACAAAAAAAAATTGAAAACAATATCTGAAATTAAAGCTTTTTTTTTTGTTCTGCAGCTGATTGATTAAAAAATTTTTATTCTTTTTTCTAAGGAACTGAGAGATATGATTAGGGCATCTAATTAAAGCTGAAAATGTATGCTTTCCAACGATATACAATTTATTATAGGTTGTCATACAAAAAAAAATTGAAAAAAATATCTGAGATTAAAGCTTTTTTTTTGTTCTGCAGCTGATTGATTAAAAAATTTTATTCTTTTTTCTAAGCAACTGAGAGAAATGATTAGGGCATCTAATTAAAGCTGAAGATGTAAGCTTTCCAACGATATACAATTTATTATAGGTTGTCATACAAAAAAAAAATGAAAAAAATACCTGAAATTAAAGCTTTTTTTTGGTCTCCAGCTGATTGATTAAAAAATTTGTATTCTTTTTTCTAAGCAACTGAGAGATATGATTAGGGCATTTAATTAAAGCTGAAAATGTAAGCTTTCCAACGATATACAATTTATTATAGGTTGTCATACAAAAAAAAATTGAAAAAAATACCTGAAATTAAAGCTTTTTTTTTTGGTCTCCAGCTGATTGATTAAAAAATTTTTATTCTTTTTTCTTAGCAACTAAGAGATATGATTAGGGCATTTAATTAAAGCTGAAAATGTAAGCTTTCCAACGATATACAATTTATTATAGGTTGTCATACAAAAAAAAAATTGAAAAAAATATCTGAGATTAAAGCTTTTTTTTTGTTCTGCAGCTGATTGATTAAAAAATTTTATTCTTTTTTCTAAGCAACTGAGAGAAATGATTAGGGCATCTAATTAAAGCTGAAGATGTAAGCTTTCCAACGATATACAATTTATTATAGGTTGTCATACAAAAAAAAAATGAAAAAAATACCTGAAATTAAAGCTTTTTTTTGGTCTCCAGCTGATTGATTAAAAAATTTGTATTCTTTTTTCTAAGCAACTGAGAGATATGATTAGGGCATTTAATTAAAGCTGAAAATGTAAGCTTTCCAACGATATACAATTTATTATAGGTTGTCATACAAAAAAAAATTGAAAAAAATACCTGAAATTAAAGCTTTTTTTTTTGGTCTCCAGCTGATTGATTAAAAAATTTTTATTCTTTTTTCTTAGCAACTAAGAGATATGATTAGGGCATTTAATTAAAGCTGAAAATGTAAGCTTTCCAACGATATACAATTTATTATAGGTTGTCATACAAAAAAAAATTGAAAAAAATATCTGAAATTAAAGCTTTTTTTTTGTTCTCCAGCTGATTGATTGCAAAATTTGTATTCTTTTTTCTAAGCAACTGAGAGATAGGATAAATGCATTTAATTAAAGCTGAAGATTTAAGCTTTCCAACGATATACAATTTATTATAGGTTGTCATACAAAAAAAAAATTGAAAAAAATATCTGAAATTAAAGCTTATTTTTTTGTTCTGCAGCTGATTGATTAAAAAATTTTTATTCTTTTTTCTAAGGAACTGAGAGATATGATTAGGGCATCTAATTAAAGCTGAAAATGTATGCTTTCCAACGATATACTATTTATTATAGGTTGTCATACAAAAAAAAATTGAAAAAAATATCTGATATTAAAGCTTTTTTTTTGTTCTGCAGCTGATTGATTAAAAAATTTTATTCTTTTTTCTAAGCAACTGAGAGATAGGATTAGGGCATTTAATTAAAGCTGAAGATGTAAGCTTTCCAACTATATACAATTTATTATGGGTTGTCATACAAAAAAAAAATTGAAAAAAATATCTGAAATTAAAGCTTTTTTTTTTGTTCTGAAGCTGATTGATTAAAAAATTTGTATTCTTTTTTCTAAGCAACTGAGAGATATGATTAGTGCATCGAATTAAAGCTGAAGATGTAAGCTTTCCAACAATATACAATTTATTATAGGTTGTCATACAAAAAAAAATTGAAAAAAATATCTGAAATTAAAGCTTTTTTTTGTTCTGCAGCTGATTGATTACAAAATTTGTATTCTTTTTTCTTAGCAACTGAGAGATAGGATTAGGGCATTTAATTAAAGCTGAAGATGTAAGCTTTCTAACGATATACAATTTATTATAGGTTGTCATACAAAAAAAAAAAATTGAAAAAAATATCTGAAATGAAACCTTTTTTTTTTTTGTTCTGCAGCTGATTGATTAAAAAATTTTTATTCTTTTTTCTAAGCAACTGAGAGATATGATTAGGGCATTTAATTAAAGCTGAAAATGTATGCTTTCCAACGATATACAATTTATTATAGGTTGTCATACAAAAAAAAATTGAAAAAAAATATCTGAAATTAAAGCTTTTTCTTTTGTTCTCCAGCTGATTGATTAAAAAATTTGTATTCTTTTTTCTAAGCATTTGAGAGATATGATTAGGGCATCTAATTAAAGCTGAAGATGTAAGCTTTCCAACGATATACAATTTGTTTTAGGTTGTCATACAAAAAAAATTGAAAAAAATATCTGAAATGAAAGCTTTTTTTTTTTGTTCTGCAGCTGATTGATTAAAAAATTTGTATTCTTTTTTCTAAGCAACTGAGAGATATGATTAGGGCATTTAATTAAAGCTGAAAATGTATGCTTTCCAACGATATACAATTTATTATAGGTTGTCATACAAAAAAAAATTGAAAAAAATATCTGAAATGAAACCTTTTTTTTTTTTTGTTCTGCAGCTGATTGATTAAAAAATTTTTATTCTTTTTTCTAAGGAACTGAGAGATATGATTAGGGCATCTAATTAAAGCTGAAAATGTATGCTTTCCAACGATATACAATTTATTATAGGTTGTCATACAAAAAAAAATTTAAAAAAAATATCTGAAATTAAAGCTTTTTTTTTTGTTCTCCAGCTGATTGATTAAAAAATTTGTATTCTTTTTTCTAAGCAACTAAGAGATATGATTAGGGCATCTAATTAAAGCTGAAGATGTAAGCTTTCCAACGATATACAATTTGTTTTAGGTTGTCATACAAAAAAAATTGAAAAAAATATCTGAAATGAAAGCTTTTTTTTTTTGTTCTGCAGCTGATTGATTAAAAAATTTTTATTCTTTTTTCTAAGCAACTGAGAGATATGATTAGGGCATTTAATTAAAGCTGAAAATATATGCTTTCCAACGATATACAATTTATTATAGGTTGTCATACAAAAACAAATTGAAAAAAATATCTGAGATTAAAGCTTTTTTTTTGTTCTGCAGCTGATTGATTAAAAAATTTTATTCATTTTTCTAAGCAACTGAGAGATATGATAAGGGCATCTAATTAAAGCTGAAGATGTAAGCTTTATAATGATATACAATTTATAATAGGTTGTCATACAAAAAAAAATTGAAAACAATATCTGAAATTAAAGCTTTTTTTTTTGTTCTGCAGCTGATTGATTAAAAAATTTTTATTCTTTTTTCTAAGGAACTGAGAGATATGATTAGGGCATCTAATTAAAGCTGAAAATGTATGCTTTCCAACGATATACAATTTATTATAGCTTGTCATACAAAAAAAAATTGAAAAAAATATCTGAGATTAAAGCTTTTTTTTTGTTCTGCAGCTGATTGATTAAAAAATTTTATTCTTTTTTCTAAGCAACTGAGAGAAATGATTAGGGCATCTAATTAAAGCTGAAAATGTATGCTTTCCAACGATATACAATTTATTATAGGTTGTCATACAAAAAAAAATTGAAAAAAATATCTGAGATTAAAGCTTTTTTTTTGTTCTGCAGCTGATTGATTAAAAAATTTTTATTCTTTTTTCTAAGCAACTGAGAGATATGATTAGGGCATTTAATTAAAGCTGAAAATGTAAGCTTTCCAACGATATACAATTTATTATAGGTTGTCATACAAACAAAAATTGAAAAAAATATCTGAAATTAAAGCTTTTTTTTTGTTCTCCAGCTGATTGATTGCAAAATTTGTATTCTTTTTTCTAAGCAACTGAGAGATAGGATTAGAGCATTTAATTAAAGCTGAAGATGTAAGCTTTCCAACGATATACAATTTATTATAGGTTGTCATACAAAAAAAAATTGAAAAAAATATCTGAAATGAAACCTTTTTTTTTTTTTGTTCTGCAGCTGATTGATTAAAAAATTTTTATTCTTTTTTCTAAGGAACTGAGAGATATGATTAGGGCATCTAATTAAAGCTGAAAATGTATGCTTTCCAACGATATACAATTTATTATAGGTTGTCATACAAAAAAAAATTGAAAAAAAATATCTGAAATTAAAGCTTTTTTTTTTGTTCTCCAGCTGATTGATTAAAAAATTTGTATTCTTTTTTCTAAGCAACTAAGAGATATGATTAGGGCATCTAATTAAAGCTGAAGATGTAAGCTTTCCAACGATATACAATTTGTTTTAGGTTGTCATACAAAAAAAATTGAAAAAAATATCTGAAATGAAAGCTTTTTTTTTTTGTTCTGCAGCTGATTGATTAAAAAATTTTTATTCTTTTTTCTAAGCAACTGAGAGATAGGATTAGGGCATTTAATTAAAGCTGAAGATGTAAGCTTTCCAACTATATACAATTTATTATGGGTTGTCATACAAAAAAAAAATTGAAAAAAATATCTGAAATTAAAGCTTTTTTTTTTGTTCTGAAGCTGATTGATTAAAAAATTTGTATTCTTTTTTCTTAGCAACTGAGAGATATGATTAGGGCATTTAATTAAAGCTGAAAATGTAAGCTTTCCAACGATATACAATTTATTATAGGTTGTCATACAAAAAAAAATTGAAAAAAATATCTGAAATTAAAGCTTTTTTTTTGTTCTCCAGCTGATTGATTGCAAAATTTGTATTCTTTTTTCTAAGCAACTGAGAGATAGGATAAATGCATTTAATTAAAGCTGAAGATTTAAGCTTTCCAACGATATACAATTTATTATAGGTTGTCATACAAAAAAAAAATTGAAAAAAATATCTGAAATTAAAGCTTATTTTTTTGTTCTGCAGCTGATTGATTAAAAAATTTTTATTCTTTTTTCTAAGGAACTGAGAGATATGATTAGGGCATCTAATTAAAGCTGAAAATGTATGCTTTCCAACGATATACTATTTATTATAGGTTGTCATACAAAAAAAAATTGAAAAAAATATCTGATATTAAAGCTTTTTTTTTGTTCTGCAGCTGATTGATTAAAAAATTTTATTCTTTTTTCTAAGCAACTGAGAGATAGGATTAGGGCATTTAATTAAAGCTGAAGATGTAAGCTTTCCAACTATATACAATTTATTATGGGTTGTCATACAAAAAAAAAATTGAAAAAAATATCTGAAATTAAAGCTTTTTTTTTTGTTCTGAAGCTGATTGATTAAAAAATTTGTATTCTTTTTTCTAAGCAACTGAGAGATATGATTAGTGCATCGAATTAAAGCTGAAGATGTAAGCTTTCCAACAATATACAATTTATTATAGGTTGTCATACAAAAAAAAATTGAAAAAAATATCTGAAATTAAAGCTTTTTTTTGTTCTGCAGCTGATTGATTACAAAATTTGTATTCTTTTTTCTTAGCAACTGAGAGATAGGATTAGGGCATTTAATTAAAGCTGAAGATGTAAGCTTTCTAACGATATACAATTTATTATAGGTTGTCATACAAAAAAAAAAAATTGAAAAAAATATCTGAAATGAAACCTTTTTTTTTTTTGTTCTGCAGCTGATTGATTAAAAAATTTTTATTCTTTTTTCTAAGCAACTGAGAGATATGATTAGGGCATTTAATTAAAGCTGAAAATGTATGCTTTCCAACGATATACAATTTATTATAGGTTGTCATACAAAAAAAAATTGAAAAAAAATATCTGAAATTAAAGCTTTTTCTTTTGTTCTCCAGCTGATTGATTAAAAAATTTGTATTCTTTTTTCTAAGCATTTGAGAGATATGATTAGGGCATCTAATTAAAGCTGAAGATGTAAGCTTTCCAACGATATACAATTTATTATAGGTTGTCATACAAAAAAAAATTGAAAAAAATATCTGAAATTAAAGCTTTTTTTTTTGTTCTGCAGCTGATTGATTAAAAAAATTTTATTCTTTTTTCTAAGCAACTGAGAGATATGATTAGTGCATCGAATTAAAGCTGAAGATGTAAGCTTTCCAACAATATACAATTTATTATAGGTTGTCATACAAAAAAAAATTGAAAAAAATATCTGAAATTAAAGCTTTTTTTTGTTCTGCAGCTGATTGATTACAAAATTTGTATTCTTTTTTCTTAGCAACTGAGAGATAGGATTAGGGCATTTAATTAAAGCTGAAGATGTAAGCTTTCTAACGATATACAATTTATTATAGGTTGTCATACAAAAAAAAAAAATTGAAAAAAATATCTGAAATGAAACCTTTTTTTTTTTTGTTCTGCAGCTGATTGATTAAAAAATTTTTATTCTTTTTTCTAAGCAACTGAGAGATATGATTAGGGCATTTAATTAAAGCTGAAAATGTATGCTTTCCAACGATATACAATTTATTATAGGTTGTCATACAAAAAAAAATTGAAAAAAATATCTGAGATTAAAGCTTTTTTTTTGTTCTGCAGCTGATTGATTAAAAAATTTTTATTCTTTTTTCTAAGCAACTGAGAGATATGATTAGGGCATTTAATTAAAGCTGAAAATGTAAGCTTTCCAACGATATACAATTTATTATAGGTTGTCATACAAACAAAAATTGAAAAAAATATCTGAAATTAAAGCTTTTTTTTTGTTCTCCAGCTGATTGATTGCAAAATTTGTATTCTTTTTTCTAAGCAACTGAGAGATAGGATTAGAGCATTTAATTAAAGCTGAAGATGTAAGCTTTCCAACGATATACAATTTATTATAGGTTGTCATACAAAAAAAAATTGAAAAAAATATCTGAAATGAAACCTTTTTTTTTTTTTGTTCTGCAGCTGATTGATTAAAAAATTTTTATTCTTTTTTCTAAGGAACTGAGAGATATGATTAGGGCATCTAATTAAAGCTGAAAATGTATGCTTTCCAACGATATACAATTTATTATAGGTTGTCATACAAAAAAAAATTGAAAAAAAATATCTGAAATTAAAGCTTTTTTTTTTGTTCTCCAGCTGATTGATTAAAAAATTTGTATTCTTTTTTCTAAGCAACTAAGAGATATGATTAGGGCATCTAATTAAAGCTGAAGATGTAAGCTTTCCAACGATATACAATTTGTTTTAGGTTGTCATACAAAAAAAATTGAAAAAAATATCTGAAATGAAAGCTTTTTTTTTTTGTTCTGCAGCTGATTGATTAAAAAATTTTTATTCTTTTTTCTAAGCAACTGAGAGATAGGATTAGGGCATTTAATTAAAGCTGAAGATGTAAGCTTTCCAACTATATACAATTTATTATGGGTTGTCATACAAAAAAAAAATTGAAAAAAATATCTGAAATTAAAGCTTTTTTTTTTGTTCTGAAGCTGATTGATTAAAAAATTTGTATTCTTTTTTCTTAGCAACTGAGAGATATGATTAGGGCATTTAATTAAAGCTGAAAATGTAAGCTTTCCAACGATATACAATTTATTATAGGTTGTCATACAAAAAAAAATTGAAAAAAATATCTGAAATTAAAGCTTTTTTTTTGTTCTCCAGCTGATTGATTGCAAAATTTGTATTCTTTTTTCTAAGCAACTGAGAGATAGGATAAATGCATTTAATTAAAGCTGAAGATTTAAGCTTTCCAACGATATACAATTTATTATAGGTTGTCATACAAAAAAAAAATTGAAAAAAATATCTGAAATTAAAGCTTATTTTTTTGTTCTGCAGCTGATTGATTAAAAAATTTTTATTCTTTTTTCTAAGGAACTGAGAGATATGATTAGGGCATCTAATTAAAGCTGAAAATGTATGCTTTCCAACGATATACTATTTATTATAGGTTGTCATACAAAAAAAAATTGAAAAAAATATCTGATATTAAAGCTTTTTTTTTTGTTCTGCAGCTGATTGATTAAAAAATTTTATTCTTTTTTCTAAGCAACTGAGAGATAGGATTAGGGCATTTAATTAAAGCTGAAGATGTAAGCTTTCCAACTATATACAATTTATTATGGGTTGTCATACAAAAAAAAAATTGAAAAAAATATCTGAAATTAAAGCTTTTTTTTTTGTTCTGAAGCTGATTGATTAAAAAATTTGTATTCTTTTTTCTAAGCAACTGAGAGATATGATTAGTGCATCGAATTAAAGCTGAAGATGTAAGCTTTCCAACAATATACAATTTATTATAGGTTGTCATACAAAAAAAAATTGAAAAAAATATCTGAAATTAAAGCTTTTTTTTGTTCTGCAGCTGATTGATTACAAAATTTGTATTCTTTTTTCTTAGCAACTGAGAGATAGGATTAGGGCATTTAATTAAAGCTGAAGATGTAAGCTTTCTAACGATATACAATTTATTATAGGTTGTCATACAAAAAAAAAAAATTGAAAAAAATATCTGAAATGAAACCTTTTTTTTTTTTGTTCTGCAGCTGATTGATTAAAAAATTTTTATTCTTTTTTCTAAGCAACTGAGAGATATGATTAGGGCATTTAATTAAAGCTGAAAATGTATGCTTTCCAACGATATACAATTTATTATAGGTTGTCATACAAAAAAAAATTGAAAAAAAATATCTGAAATTAAAGCTTTTTCTTTTGTTCTCCAGCTGATTGATTAAAAAATTTGTATTCTTTTTTCTAAGCATTTGAGAGATATGATTAGGGCATCTAATTAAAGCTGAAGATGTAAGCTTTCCAACGATATACAATTTGTTTTAGGTTGTCATACAAAAAAAATTGAAAAAAATATCTGAAATGAAAGCTTTTTTTTTTTGTTCTGCAGCTGATTGATTAAAAAATTTGTATTCTTTTTTCTAAGCAACTGAGAGATATGATTAGGGCATTTAATTAAAGCTGAAAATGTATGCTTTCCAACGATATACAATTTATTATAGGTTGTCATACAAAAAAAAATTGAAAAAAATATCTGAAATGAAACCTTTTTTTTTTTTTGTTCTGCAGCTGATTGATTAAAAAATTTTTATTCTTTTTTCTAAGGAACTGAGAGATATGATTAGGGCATCTAATTAAAGCTGAAAATGTATGCTTTCCAACGATATACAATTTATTATAGGTTGTCATACAAAAAAAAATTGAAAAAAAATATCTGAAATTAAAGCTTTTTTTTTTGTTCTCCAGCTGATTGATTAAAAAATTTGTATTCTTTTTTCTAAGCAACTAAGAGATATGATTAGGGCATCTAATTAAAGCTGAAGATGTAAGCTTTCCAACGATATACAATTTGTTTTAGGTTGTCATACAAAAAAAATTGAAAAAAATATCTGAAATGAAAGCTTTTTTTTTTTGTTCTGCAGCTGATTGATTAAAAAATTTTTATTCTTTTTTCTAAGCAACTGAGAGATATGATTAGGGCATTTAATTAAAGCTGAAAATATATGCTTTCCAACGATATACAATTTATTATAGGTTGTCATACAAAAACAAATTGAAAAAAATATCTGAGATTAAAGCTTTTTTTTTGTTCTGCAGCTGATTGATTAAAAAATTTTATTCATTTTTCTAAGCAACTGAGAGATATGATAAGGGCATCTAATTAAAGCTGAAGATGTAAGCTTTATAATGATATACAATTTATAATAGGTTGTCATACAAAAAAAAATTGAAAACAATATCTGAAATTAAAGCTTTTTTTTTTGTTCTGCAGCTGATTGATTAAAAAATTTTTATTCTTTTTTCTAAGGAACTGAGAGATATGATTAGGGCATCTAATTAAAGCTGAAAATGTATGCTTTCCAACGATATACAATTTATTATAGCTTGTCATACAAAAAAAAATTGAAAAAAATATCTGAGATTAAAGCTTTTTTTTTGTTCTGCAGCTGATTGATTAAAAAATTTTATTCTTTTTTCTAAGCAACTGAGAGAAATGATTAGGGCATCTAATTAAAGCTGAAAATGTATGCTTTCCAACGATATACAATTTATTATAGGTTGTCATACAAAAAAAAATTGAAAAAAATATCTGAGATTAAAGCTTTTTTTTTGTTCTGCA
The DNA here is from genome assembly GCF_945859705.1 of Episyrphus balteatus. Classification (NCBI taxonomy): domain Eukaryota; kingdom Metazoa; phylum Arthropoda; class Insecta; order Diptera; family Syrphidae; genus Episyrphus; species Episyrphus balteatus. Next base: position 106,101,872 of record NC_079136.1, read on the forward strand.
GCTGATTGATTAAAAAATTTTTATTCTTTTTTCTAAGCAACTGAGAGATATGATTAGGGCATTTAATTAAAGCTGAAAATGTAAGCTTTCCAACGATATACAATTTATTATAGGTTGTCATACAAACAAAAATTGAAAAAAATATCTGAAATTAAAGCTTTTTTTTTGTTCTCCAGCTGATTGATTGCAAAATTTGTATTCTTTTTTCTAAGCAACTGAGAGATAGGATTAGAGCATTTAATTAAAGCTGAAGATGTAAGCTTTCCAACGATATACAATTTATTATAGGTTGTCATACAAAAAAAAAATTGAAAAAAATATCTGAAATTAAAGCTTTTTTTTTTGTTCTCCAGCTGATTGATAAAAAAAATTTTATTCTTTTTTCTAAGCAACTGAGAGATATGATTAGGGCATCGAATCAAAGCTGAAGATGTAAGCTTTCTAACGATATACAATTTATTATAGGTTGTCATACAAAAAAAAAATTGAAAAAAATATCTGAAATGAAAGCTTTTTTTTTTTTGTTCTGCAGCTGATTGATTAAAAAAATTTTATTCTTTTTTCTAAGCAACTGAGAGATATGATTAGGGCATTTAATTAAAGCTGAAAGATGTAAGCTTTCCAACGATATACAATTTATTATAGGTTGTCATACAAAAAAAAATTGAAAAAAATATCTGAAATTAAAGCTTTTTTTTTGTTCTCCAGCTGATTGATTAAAAATTTTTTATTCTTTTTTCTAAGCAACTGAGAGATATGATTAGAACATTGAATTAAAGCTGAAGATGTAAGCTTTCCAACGATATACAATTTATTATAGGTTGTCATACAAAAACAAATTGAAAAAATATCTGAAATGAAAGCTTTTTTTTTTGTTCTCCAGCTGATTGATTAAAAAATTTTTATTCTTTTTTCTAAGCAACTGAGAGATAGGATTAGGGCATTAAATCAAAGCTGAAGATGTAAGCTTTCCAACGATATACAATTTGTTTTAGGTTGTCATACAAAAAAAATTGAAAAAAATATCTGAAATTAAAGCTTTTTTTTTGTTCTGCAGCTGATTGATTAAAAATTTTTATTCTTTTTTTTAAGCAACTGAGAGATATGATTAGGGCATCGAATTAAAGCTGAAGATGTGAGCTTTCCAACGATATACAATTTATTATAGGTTGTCATACAAAAAAAATTGAAAAAAATATCTGAAATGAAAGCTTTTTTTTTTGTTCTGCAGCTGATTGATTAAAAAAATTTTATTCTTTTTTCTAAGCAACTGAGAGATATGATTAGGGCATCTAATTAAAGCTGAAGATGTAAGCTTTCCAACGATATACAATTTATTGTAGGTTGTCATACAAAAAAAATTGAAAAAAATACCTGAAACTAAAGCTTTTTTTTTGTTCTCCAGCTGATTGATTGCAAAATTTGTATTCTTTTTTCTAAGCAACTGAGAGATAGGATAAGAGCATTTAATTAAAGCTGAAGATGTAAGCTTTCCAACGATATACAATTTATTATAGGTTGTCATACAAAAAAAAATTGAAAAAAATATCTGAAATTAAAGCTTTTTTTTTTGTTCTGCAGCTGATTGATAAAAAAAATTTTATTCTTTTTTCTCAGCAACTGAGAGATATGTTTAGGGCATCGAATCAAACCTGAAGATGTAAGCTTTCTAACGATATACAATTTATTATATTTATATATTTTGTCATACAAAAAAAAATTGAAAAAAATATCTGAAATTAAAGCTTTTTTTTTGTTCTCCAGCTGATTGATTAAAAATTTTTTATTCTTTTTTCTAAGCAACTGAGAGATATGATTAGAACATTGAATTAAAGCTGAAGATGTAAGCTTTCCAATGATATACAATTTATTATAGGTTGTCATACAAAAACAAATTGAAAAAATATCTGAAATGAAAGCTTTTTTTTTTGTTCTCCAGCTGATTGATTAAAAAATTTTTATTCTTTTTTCTAAGCAACTGAGAGATAGGATTAGGGCATTTAATTAAAGCTGAAGATTTTTTGTTTTAGGTTGTCATACAAAAAAAATTGAAAAAAATATCTGAAATTAAAGCTTTTTTTTTGTTCTGCAGCTGATTGATTAAAAAATTTTATTCTTTTTTTTAAGCAACTGAGAGATATGATTAGGGCATCGAATTAAAGCTGAAGATGTGAGCTTTCCAACGATATACAATTTATTATAGGTTGTCATACAAAAAAAATTGAAAAAAATATCTGAAATGAAAGCTTTTTTTTTTGTTTTGCAGCTGATTGATTAAAAAAATTTTATTCTTTTTTCTAAGCAACTGAGAGATATGATTAGGGCATCTAATTAAAGCTGAAGATGTAAGCTTTCCAACGATATACAATTTATTGTAGGTTGTCATACAAAAAAAAATTGAAAAAAATACCTGAAATTAAAGCTTTTTTTTTGTTCTCCAGCTGATTGATTGCAAAATTTGTATTCTTTTTTCTAAGCAACTGAGAGATAGGATAAGAGCATTTAATTAAAGCTGAAGATGTAAGCTTTCCAACGATATACAATTTATTATAGGTTGTCATACAAAAAAAAAATTGAAAAAAATATCTGAAATTAAAGCTTTTTTTTTGTTCTCCAGCTAATTGATAAAAAAAATTTTATTCTTTTTTCTAAGCAACTGAGAGATATGTTTAGGGCATCGAATCAAAGCTGAAGATGTAAGCTTTCTAACGATATACAATTTATTATAGGTTGTCATACAAAAAAAAATTGAAAAAAATATCTGAAATTAAAGCTTTTTTTTTTGTTCTCCAGCTGATTGATTAAAAAATTTTTATTCTTTTTTCTAAGCAACTGAGAGATAGGATTAGGGCATTTAATTAAAGCTGAAGATGTAAGCTTTTCAACGATATACAATTTATTATAGGTTGTCATACAAAAAAAAAATTGATAAAAATATCTGAAATTAAAGCTTATTTTTTTGTTCTGCAGCTGATTGATTAAAAAATTTTTATTCTTTTTTCTAAGGAACTGAGAGATATGATTAGGGCATCTAATTAAAGCTGAAAATGTATGCTTTCCAACGATATACAATTTATAGGTTGTCATACAAAAAAAAATTGAAAAAAATATCCGAGATTAAAGCTTTTTTTTTGTTCTGCAGCTGATTGATTAAAAAATTTTATTCTTTTTTCTAAGCAACTGAGAGATATGATTAGGGCATCTAATTAAAGCTGAAGATGTAAGCTTTATAATGATATACAATTTATAATAGGTTGTCATACAAAAAAAAATTGAAAACAATATCTGAAATTAAAGCTTTTTTTTTTGTTCTGCAGCTGATTGATTAAAAGCTTTCCAACGATATACAATTTATTATAGGTTGTCATACAAAAACAAATTGAAAAAAATATCTGAAATTAAAGCTTTTTTTTTTGTTCTCCAGCTGATTGATTAAAAAATTTTTATTCTTTTTTCTAAGCAACTGAGAGATAGGATTAGGGCATTTAATTAAAGCTGAAGATGTAAGCTTTTCAACGATATACAATTTATTATAGGTTGTCATACAAAAAAAAAATTGAAAAAAATATCTGAAATTAAAGCTTATTTTTTTGTTCTGCAGCTGATTGATTAAAAAATTTTTGTTCTTTTTTCTAAGGAACTGAGAGATATGATTAGGGCATCTAATTAAAGCTGAAAATGTATGCTTTCCAACGATATACAATTTATTATAGGTTGTCATACAAAAAAAAATTGAAAAAAATATCTGAGATTAAAGCTTTTTTTTTGTTCTGCAGCTGATTGATTAAAAAATTTTATTCTTTTTTCTAAGCAACTGAGAGATATGATTAGGGCATCTAATTAAAGCTGAAGATGTAAGCTTTATAATGATATACAATTTATAATAGGTTGTCATACAAAAAAAAATTGAAAAAAATATCTGAAATTAAAGCTTTTTTTTTGTTCTGCAGCTGATTGATTAAAAAAATTTTATTCTTTTTTCTAAGCAACTGAGAGATATGATTAGGGCATTTAGTTAAAGCTGAAAATGTAAGCTTTCCAACGATATACAATTTATTATAGGTTGTCATACAAAAAAAAATTGAAAAAAATATCTGAAATTAAAGCTTTGTTCTGCAGCTGATTGATTAAAAAATTTTTATTCTTTTTTCTAAGCAACTGAGAGATATGATTAGGGCATTTAATTAAAGCTGAAGATAAAAGCTTTCCAACGATATACAATTTATTATAGGTTGTCATACAAAAAAAAATTGAAAAAAATATCTGAAATTAAAGCTTTTTTTTTTGTTCTGCAGCTGATTGATTAAAAAATTTTTATTCTTTTTTCTAAGCAACTGAGAGATATGATTAGGGCATTTAATTAAAGCTGCAAATGTAAGCTTTCCAACGATATACAATTTATTATAGGTTGTCATACAAAAAAAATTGAAAAAAATATCTGAAATTAAAGCTTTTTTTTTGTTCTCCAGCTGATTGATTGCAAAATTTGTATTCTTTTTTCTAAGCAACTGAGAGATAGGATTAGAGCATTTAATTAAAGCTGAAGATGTAAGCTTTCCAACGATATACAATTTATTATAGGTTGTCATACAAAAAAAAAATTGAAAAAAATATCTGAAATGAAAGCTTTTTTTTTTTTGTTCTGCAGCTGATTGATTAAAAAATTTTTATTCTTTTTTCTAAGCAACTGAGAGATATGATTAGGGCATTTAATTAAAGCTGAAAGATGTAAGCTTTCCAACGATATACAATTTATTATAGGTTGTCATACAAAAAAAAATTGAAAAAAATATCTGAAATGAAAGCTTTTTTTTTTTTGTTCTGCAGCTGATTGATTAAAAAATTTTTATTCTTTTTTCTAAGCAACTGAGAGATATGATTAGGGCATTTAATTAAAGCTGAAAGATGTAAGCTTTCCAACGATATACAATTTATTATAGGTTGTCATACAAAAAAAAATTGAAAAAAATATCTGAAATTAAAGCTTTTTTTTTGTTCTCCAGCTGATTGATTAAAAATTTTTTATTCTTTTTTCTAAGCAACTGAGAGATATGATTAGGGCATCTAATTAAAGCTGAAGATGTAAGCTTTATAATGATATACAATTTATAATAGGTTGTCATACAAAAAAAAATTGAAAAAAATATCTGAAATTAAAGCTTTTTTTTTTGTTCTCCAGCTGATTGATAAAAAAAATTTTATTCTTTTTTCTAAGCAACTGAGAGATATGTTAAGGGCATCGAATCAAAGCTGAAGATGTAAGCTTTCTAACGATATACAATTTATTATAGGTTGTCATACAAAAAAAAATTGAAAAAAATATCTGAAATGAAAGCTTTTTTTTTTTTGTTCTGCAGCTGATTGATTAAAAAATTTTTATTCTTTTTTCTAAGCAACTGAGAGATATGATTAGGGCATTTAATTAAAGCTGAAAGATGTAAGCTTTCCAACGATATACAATTTATTATAGGTTGTCATACAAAAAAAAATTGAAAAAAATATCTGAAATTAAAGCTTTTTTTTTGTTCTCCAGCTGATTGATTAAAAATTTTTTATTCTTTTTTCTAAGCAACTGAGAGATATGATTAGAACATTGAATTAAAGCTGAAGATGTAAGCTTTCCAACGATATACAATTTATTATAGGTTGTCATACAAAAACAAATTGAAAAAATATCTGAAATGAAAGCTTTTTTTTTTGTTCTCCAGCTGATTGATTAAAAAATTTTATTCTTTTTTTTAAGCAACTGAGAGATATGATTAGGGCATCGAATTAAAGCTGAAGATGTGAGCTTTCCAACGATATACAATTTATTATAGGTTGTCATACAAAAAAAATTGAAAAAAATATCTGAAATGAAAGCTTTTTTTTTGTTTTGCAGCTGATTGATTAAAAAAATTTTATTCTTTTTTCTAAGCAACTGAGAGATATGATTAGGGCATTTAATTAAAGCTGAAGATGTAAGCTTTCCAACGATATACAATTTGTTTTAGGTTGTCATACAAAAAAAATTGAAAAAAATATCTGAAATTAAAGCTTTTTTTTTGTTCTGCAGCTGATTGATTAAAAAATTTTATTCTTTTTTTTAAGCAACTGAGAGATAGGATTAGGGCATCGAATTAAAGCTGAAGATGTGAGCTTTCCAACGATATACAATTTATTATAGGTTGCCATACAAAAAAAATTGAAAAAAATATCTGAAATGAAAGCTTTTTTTTTTGTTTTGCAGCTGATTGATTAAAAAAATTTTATTCTTTTTTCTAAGCAACTGAGAGATATGATTAGGGCATCTAATTAAAGCTGAAGATGTAAGCTTTCCAACGATATACAATTTATTGTAGGTTGTCATACAAAAAAAAATTGAAAAAAATACCTGAAATTAAAGCTTTTTTTTTGTTCTCCAGCTGATTGATTGCAAAATTTGTATTCTTTTTTCTAAGCAACTGAGAGATAGGATAAGAGCATTTAATTAAAGCTGAAGATGTAAGCTTTCCAACGATATACAATTTATTATAGGTTGTCATACAAAAAAAAAATTGAAAAAAATATCTGAAATGAAAGCTTTTTTTTTTGTTCTCCAGCTAATTGATAAAAAAAATTTTATTCTTTTTTCTAAGCAACTGAGAGATATGTTTAGGGCATCTAATTAAAGCTGAAGATGAAAGCTTTCCAACGATATCAATTTATTATAGGTTGTCATACAAAAAAAAATTGAAAAAAATATCTGAAATTAAAGCTTTTTTTTTTGTTCTGCAGCTGATTGATTAAAAAATTTTTATTCTTTTTTCTAAGGAACTGAGAGATATGATAAGGGCATCTAATTAAAGCTGAAAATGTATGCTTTCCAACGATATACAATTTATAGGTTGTCATACAAAAAAAAATTGAAAAAAATATCTGAGATTAAAGCTTTTTTTTTGTTCTGCAGCTGATTGATTAAAAAATTTTATTCTTTTTTCTAAGCAACTGAGAGATATGATTAGGGCATCTAATTAAAGCTGAAGATGTAAGCTTTATAATGATATACAATTTATAATAGGTTGTCATACAAAAAAAAATTGAAAACAATATCTGAAATTAAAGCTTTTTTTTTTTGTTCTGCAGCTGATTGATTAAAAGCTTTCCAACGATATACAATTTATTATAGGTTGTCATACAAAAACAAATTGAAAAAAATATCTGAAATTAAAGCTTTTTTTTTTGTTCTCCAGCTGATTGATTAAAAAATTTTTATTCTTTTTTCTAAGCAACTGAGAGATAGGATTAGGGCATTTAATTAAAGCTGAAGATGTAAGCTTTTCAACGATATACAATTTATTATAGGTTGTCATACAAAAAAAAAATTGAAAAAAATATCTGAAATTAAAGCTTATTTTTTTGTTCTGCAGCTGATTGATTAAAAAATTTTTGTTCTTTTTTCTAAGGAACTGAGAGATATGATTAGGGCATTTAATTAAAGCTGAAAATGTATGCTTTCCAACGATATACAATTTATTATAGGTTGTCATACAAAAAAAAAATTGAAAAAAATATCTGAGATTAAAGCTTTTTTTTTGTTCTGCAGCTGATTGATTAAAAAATTTTATTCTTTTTTCTAAGCAACTGAGAGATATGATTAGGGCATCTAATTAAAGCTGAAGATGTAAGCTTTATAATGATATACAATTTATAATAGGTTGTCATACAAAAAAAATTGAAAACAATATCTGAAATTAAAGCTTTTTTTTTTGTTCTGCAGCTGATTGATTAAAAAATTTTTATTCTTTTTTCTAAGGAACTGAGAGATATGATTAGGGCATTTAATTAAAGCTGAAAATGTATGCTTTCCAACGATATACAATTTATAATAGGTTGTCATACAAAAAAAAATTGAAAAAAATATCTGAGATTAAAGCTTTTTTTTTGTTCTGCAGCTGATTGATTAAAAAATTTTATTCTTTTTTCTAAGCAACTGAGAGATATGATTAGGGCATTTAATTAAAGCTGAAGATGTAAGCTTTTCAACGATATACAATTTATTATAGGTTGTCATACAAAAAAAATTGAAAAAAATACCTGAAATTAAAGCTTTTTTTTTTGGTGTCCAGCTGATTGATTAAAAAATGTTTATTCTTTTTTCTAAGTAACTGAGAGATATGATTAGGGCATTTAATTAAAGCTGAAGATGTAAGCTTTCCAACGATATACAATTTATTATAGGTTGTCATACAAAAAAAAATTGAAAAAAATATCTGAAATTAAAGCTTTTTTTTTGTTCTCCAGCTGATTGATTGCAAAATTTGTATTCTTTTTTCTAAGCAACTGAGAGATATGATTAGGGCATTTAATTAAAGCTGAAGATGTAAGCTTTCCAACGATATACAATTTATTATAGGTTGTCATACAAAAAAAAATTGAAAAAAATATCTGAAATTAAAGCTTTTTTTTTTGTTCTCCAGCTGATTGATTAAAAAATTTTATTCTTTTTTCTAAGCAACTGAGAGATATGTTTAGGGCATTTAATTAAAGCTGAAAATGTAAGCTTTCTAACGATATACAATTTATTATAGGTTGTCATACAAAAAAAAAATTGAAAAAAATATCTGAAATGAAACCTTTTTTTTTTTTGTTCTGCAGCTGATTGATTAAAAAATTTTTACTCTTTTTTCTAAGCAACTGAGAGATATGATTAGGGCATTTAATTAAAGCTGAAAGATGTAAGCTTTCCAAAGATATACAATTTATTATATGTTGTCATACAAAAAAAAATTGAAAAAAATATCTGAAATGAAAGCTTTTTTTTTTGTTCTCCAGCTGATTGATAAAAAAAATTGTATTCTTTTTTCTAAGCAACTGAGAGAAATGATTACGGCATTTAATTAAAGCTGGAGATGTAAGCTTTCCAACGATATACAATTTATTATAGGTTGTCATACAAAAAAAAATTAAAAAAAATATCTGAAATTAAAGCTTTTTTTTTTGTTCTGCAGCTGATTGATTAAAAAATTTTTATTCTTTTTTCTAAGCAACTGAGAGATATGATTAGGGCATTTAATTAAAGCTGAAGATGAAAGCTTTTCAACGATATACAATTTATTATAGGTTGTCATACAAAAAAAAATTAAAAAAAATATCTGAAATTAAAGCTTTTTTTTTTGTTCTGCAGCTGATTGATTAAAAAATTTTTATTCTTTTTTCTAAGCAACTGAGAGATATGATTAGGGCATTTAATTAAAGCTGAAGATGAAAGCTTTCCAACGATATCAATTTATTATAGGTTGTCATACAAAAAAAAATTGAAAAAAATATCTGAAATTAAAGCTTTTTTTTTTGTTCTGCAGCTGATTGATTAAAAAATTTGTATTCTTTTTTCTAAGCATCTGAGAGATATGATTAGGGCATTTAATTAAAGCTGAAGATGAAATCTTTCCAACGATATACAATTTATTATAGGTTGTCATACAAAAAAAAAATTGAAAAAAATATCTGAAATTAAAGCTTTTTTTTTTGTTCTGCAGCTGATTGATTAAAAAATTTTTATTCTTTTTTCTAAGCAACTGAGAGATATGATTAGGGCATTTAATTAAAGCTGCAAATGTAAGCTTTCCAACGATATACAATTTATTATAGGTTGTCATACAAAAACAAATTGAAAAAATATCTGAAATGAAAGCTTTTTTTTTTTGTTCTCCAGCTGATTGATTAAAAAATTTTTATTCTTTTTTCTAAGCAACTGAGAGATAGGATAAGGGCATTTAATTAAAGCTGAAGATGTAAGCTTTCCAACGATATACAATTTATTATAGGTTGTCATACAAAAAAAAAATTGAAAAAAATATCTGAAATTAAAGCTTTTTTTTTTTGTTCTCCAGCTGATTGATTAAAAAATTTTTATTCTTTTTTCTAAGCAACTGAGAGATAGGATTAGGGCATTTAATTAAAGGTGAAGATATAAGCTTTCCAACGATATACAATTTATTATAGGTTGTCATACAAAAAAAAATTGAAAAAAATATCTGAAATTAAAGCTTTTTTTTTGTTCTGCAGCTGATTGATTAAAAAATTTTATTCTTTTTTCTAAGCAACTGAGAGATATGATTAGGGCATCGAATTAAAGCTGAAGATGTAAGCTTTCCACCGATATACAATTTATTATAGGTTGTCATACAAAAAAAAATTGAAAAAAATATCTGAAATTAAAGCTTTTTTTTTGTTCTGCAGCTGATTGATTACAAAATTTGTATTCTTTTTTCTAAGCAACTGAGAGATATGATTAGGGCATTTAATTAAAGCTGAAGATGTAAGCTTTCCAACGATATACAATTTGTTATAGGTTGTCATACAAAAAAAATTGAAAAAAATATCTGAAATGAAAGCTTTTTTTTTTTGTTCTGCAGCTGATTGATTAAAAATTTTTATTCTTTTTTCTAAGCAACTGAGAGATATGATAAGGGCATTTAATTAAAGCTGAAAATGTATGCTTTCCAACGATATACAATTTATTATAGGTTGTCATACAAAAAAAATTGAAAAAAATATCTGAGATTAAAGCTTTTTTTTTGTTCTGCAGCTGATTGATTAAAAAATTTTATTCTTTTTTCTAAGCAACTGAGAGATATGATAAGGGCATCTAATTAAAGCTGAAGATGTAAGCTTTATAATGATATACAATTTATAATAGGTTGTCATACAAAAAAAAATTGAAAAAAATATCTGAAATTAAAGCTTTTTTTTGTGCTGCAGCTGAATGATTAAAAAAATTGTATTCTTTTTTCTAAGCAACTGAGAGATATGATTAGGGCATCTAATTAAAGCTGAAGATGTAAGCTTTCCAACGATATACAATTTATTATAGGTTGTCATACAAAAAAAAATTGAAAAAAATACCTGAAATTAAAGCTTTTTTTTTTGGTCTCCAGCTGATTGATTAAAAATTTTTTATTCTTTTTTCTAAGCAACTGAGAGATATGATTAGGGCATTTAATTAAAGCTGAAAATGTAAGCTTTCCAACGATATACAATTTATTATAGGTTGTCATACAAAAAAAAATTGAAAAAAATATCTGAAATTAAAGCTTTTTTTTTGTTCTCCAGCTGATTGATTAAAAAATTTGTATTCTTTTTTCTAAGCAACTGAGAGATATGATTTGGGCATTTAATTAAAGCTGAAAATGTATGCTTTCCAACGATATACAATTTATTATAGGTTGTCATACAAAAAAAAATTGAAAAAAATATCTGAGATTAAAGCTTTTTTTTTGTTCTGCAGCTGATTGATTAAAAAATTTTATTCTTTTTTCTAAGCAACTGAGAGATATGATAAGGGCATCTAATTAAAGCTGAAGATGTAAGCTTTATAATGATATACAATTTATAATAGGTTGTCATACAAAAAAAAATTGAAAAAAATATCTGAGATTAAAGCTTTTTTTTTGTTCTGCAGCTGATTGATTAAAAAATTTTATTCTTTTTTCTAAGCAACTGAGAGATATGATAAGGGCATCTAATTAAAGCTGAAGATGTTAGCTTTATAATGATATACAATTTATAATAGGTTGTCATACAAAAAAAAATTGAAAACAATATCTGAAATTAAAGCTTTTTTTTTTGTTCTGCAGCTGATTGATTAAAAAAATTGTATTCTTTTTTCTAAGCAACTGAGAGAAATGATAAGAGCATCTAATTAAAGCTGAAGATGTAAGCTTTCCAACGATATACAATTTATTATAGGTTGTTATACAAAAAAAAATTGAAAAAAATACCTGAAATTAAAGCTTTTTTTTTGGTCTCCAGCTGATTGATTAAAAAATTTTTATTCTTTTTTCTAAGATACTGAGAGATATGATTAGGGCATTTAATTAAAGCTGAAAATGTAAGCTTTCCAACGATATACAATTTATTATAGGTTGTCATACAAAAAAAAATTGAACAAAATATCTGAAATTAAAGCTTTTTTTTTGTTCTCCAGCTGATTGATTACAAAATTTGTATTCTTTTTTCTAAGCAACTGAGAGATATGATTAGGGCATTTAATTAAAGCTGAAAGATGTAAGCTTTCCGACGATATACAATTTATTATAGGTTGTCATACAAAAAAAAATTGAAAAAAATATCTGAAATTAAAGCTTTTTTTTTGTTCTCCAGCTGATTAATTACAAAATTTGTATTCTTTTTTCTAAGCAACTGAGAGATATGATTAGGGCATTTAATTAAAGCTGAAGATGTATGCTTTCCAACGATATACAATTTATTATAGGTTGTCATACAAAAAAAAAATGAAAAAGTATCTGAAATTAAAGCTTTTTTTTTTGTTCTCCAGCTGATTGATAAAAAAAATTTTATTCATTTTTCTAAGCAACTGAGAGATGTGATTAGGGCATCGAATTAAAGCTGAAGATGTAAGCTTTCTAACGATATACAATTTATTATAGGTTGTCATACAAAAAAAAATTGAAAAAAATATCTGAAATGAAAGCTTTTTTTTTTTTGTTCTGCAGCTGATTGATTAAAAAAATTTGTATTCTTTTTTCTAAGCAACTCAGAGATATGATTAGGGCATTTAATTAAAGCTGAAAGATGTAAGCTTTCCAACGATATACAATTTATTATAGGTTGTCATACAAAAAAAAATTGAACAAAATATCTGAAATTAAAGCTTTTTTTTTGTTCTCCAGCTGATTGATTACAAAATTTGTATTCTTTTTTCTAAGCAACTGAGAGATATGATTAGGGCATTTAATTAAAGCTGAAAGATGTAAGCTTTCCGACGATATACAATTTATTATAGGTTGTCATACAAAAAAAAAATTGAAAAAAATATCTGAAATTAAAGCATTTTTTTTGTTCTCCAGCTGATTAATTACAAAATTTGTATTCTTTTTTCTAAGCAACTGAGAGATATGATTAGTGCATTTAATTAAAGCTGAAAGATGTAAGCTTTCCAACGATATACAATTTATTATAGGTTGTCATACAAAAAAAAATTGAACAAAATATCTGAAATTAAAGCTTTTTTTTTGTTCTCCAGCTGATTGATTACAAAATTTTATTCTTTTTTCTAAGCAACTGAGAGATATGATAAGGGCATCTAATTAAAGCTGAAGATGTAAGCTTTATAATGATATACAATTTATAATAGGTTGTCATACAAAAAAAAATTGAAAACAATATCTGAAATTAAAGCTTTTTTTTTTGTTCTGCAGCTGATTGATTAAAAAAATTGTATTCTTTTTTCTAAGCAACTGAGAGAAATGATAAGAGCATATAATTAAAGCTGAAGATGTAAGCTTTCCAACAATATACAATTTATTATAGGTTGTCATACAAAAACAAATTGAAAAAATATCTGAAATGAAAGCTTTTTTTTTTGTTCTCCAGCTGATTGATTAAAAAATTTTTATTCTTTTTTTTAAACAACTGAGAGATAGGATTAGGGCATTTAATTAAAGCTGAAAGATGTAAGCTTTCCAACGATATACAATTTATTATAGGTTGTCATACAAAAAAAAAAATTGAAAAAAATATCTGAAATTAAAGCTTTTTTTTTTGTTCTGCAGCAGATTGATTAAAAAATTTTTATTCTTTTTTCATAGCAACTGAGAGATATGATTAGGACATCTAATTAAAGCTGAAAATGTATGCTTTCCAACGATATACAATTTATTATAGGTTGTCATACAAAAAAAAATTGAAAAAAAATATCTGAAATTAAAGCTTTTTTTTTTGTTCTCCAGCTGATTGATTACAAAATTTTTATTCTTTTTTCTAAGCAACTGAGAGATATGATTAGGGCATCAAATTAAAGCTGAAGATGTAAGCTTTCCAACGATATACAATTTGTTATAGGTTGTCATACAAAAAAAATTGAAAAAAATATCTGAAATGAAAGCTTTTTTTTTTTGTTCTGCAGCTGATTGATTAAAAATTTTTATTCTTTTTTCTAAGCAACTGAGAGATATGATAAGGGCATTTAATTAAAGCTGAAAATGTATGCTTTCCAACGATATACAATTTATTATAGGTTGTCATACAAAAAAAATTGAAAAAAATATCTGAGATTAAAGCTTTTTTTTTGTTCTGCAGCTGATTGATTAAAAAATTTTATTCTTTTTTCTAAGCAACTGAGAGATATGATAAGGGCATCTAATTAAAGCTGAAGATGTAAGCTTTATAATGATATACAATTTATAATAGGTTGTCATACAAAAAAAAATTGAAAAAAATATCTGAAATTAAAGCTTTTTTTTGTGCTGCAGCTGAATGATTAAAAAAATTTTATTCTTTTTTCTAAGCAACTGAGAGATATGATTAGGGCATCTAATTAAAGCTGAAGATGTAAGCTTTCCAACGATATACAATTTATTATAGGTTGTCATACAAAAAAAAATTGAAAAAAATACCTGAAATTAAAGCTTTTTTTTTTGGTCTCCAGCTGATTGATTAAAAATTTTTTATTCTTTTTTCTAAGCAATTGAGAGACATGATTAGGGCATTTAATTAAAGCTGAAAATGTAAGCTTTCCAACGATATACAATTTATTATAGGTTGTCATACAAAAAAAAAATTGAAAAAAATATCTGAAATTAAAGCTTTTTTTTTGTTCTCCAGCTGATTGATTAAAAAATTTGTATTCTTTTTTCTAAGCAACTGAGAGATATGATTTGGGCATTTAATTAAAGCTGAAAATGTATGCTTTCCAACGATATACAATTTATTATAGGTTGTCATACAAAAAAAAATTGAAAAAAATATCTGAGATTAAAGCTTTTTTTTTGTTCTGCAGCTGATTGATTAAAAAATTTTATTCTTTTTTCTAAGCAACTGAGAGATATGATAAGGGCATCTAATTAAAGCTGAAGATGTAAGCTTTATAATGATATACAATTTATAATAGGTTGTCATACAAAAAAAAAATTGAAAAAAATATCTGAGATTAAAGCTTTTTTTTTGTTCTGCAGCTGATTGATTAAAAAATTTTATTCTTTTTTCTAAGCAACTGAGAGATATGATAAGGGCATCTAATTAAAGCTGAAGATGTAAGCTTTATAATGATATACAATTTATAATAGGTTGTCATACAAAAAAAAATTGAAAACAATATCTGAAATTAAAGCTTTTTTTTTTGTTCTGCAGCTGATTGATTAAAAAAATTGTTTTCTTTTTTCTAAGCAACTGAGAGAAATGATAAGAGCATCTAATTAAAGCTGAAGATGTAAGCTTTCCAACGATATACAATTTATTATAGGTTGTTATACAAAAAAAAATTGAAAAAAATACCTGAAATTAAAGCTTTTTTTTTGGTCTCCAGCTGATTGATTAAAAAATTTTTATTCTTTTTTCTAAGATACTGAGAGATATGATTAGGGCATTTAATTAAAGCTGAAAATGTAAGCTTTCCAACGATATACAATTTATTATAGGTTGTCATACAAAAAAAAATTGAACAAAATATCTGAAATTAAAGCTTTTTTTTTGTTCTCCAGCTGATTGATTACAAAATTTGTATTCTTTTTTCTAAGCAACTGAGAGATATGATTAGGGCATTTAATTAAAGCTGAAAGATGTAAGCTTTCCGACGATATACAATTTATTATAGGTTGTCATACAAAAAAAAATTGAAAAAAATATCTGAAATTAAAGCTTTTTTTTTGTTCTCCAGCTGATTAATTACAAAATTTGTATTCTTTTTTCTAAGCAACTGAGAGATATGATTAGGGCATTTAATTAAAGCTGAAGATGTATGCTTTCCAACGATATACAATTTATTATAGGTTGTCATACAAAAAAAAAATGAAAAAGTATCTGAAATTAAAGCTTTTTTTTTTGTTCTCCAGCTGATTGATAAAAAAAATTTTATTCATTTTTCTAAGCAACTGAGAGATGTGATTAGGGCATCGAATTAAAGCTGAAGATGTAAGCTTTCTAACGATATACAATTTATTATAGGTTGTCATACAAAAAAAAATTGAAAAAAATATCTGAAATGAAAGCTTTTTTTTTTTGTTCTGCAGCTGATTGATTAAAAAAATTTGTATTCTTTTTTCTAAGCAACTCAGAGATATGATTAGGGCATTTAATTAAAGCTGAAAGATGTAAGCTTTCCAACGATATACAATTTATTATAGGTTGTCATACAAAAAAAAATTGAACAAAATATCTGAAATTAAAGCTTTTTTTTTGTTCTCCAGCTGATTGATTACAAAATTTGTATTCTTTTTTCTAAGCAACTGAGAGATATGATTAGGGCATTTAATTAAAGCTGAAAGATGTAAGCTTTCCGACGATATACAATTTATTATAGGTTGTCATACAAAAAAAAAATTGAAAAAAATATCTGAAATTAAAGCATTTTTTTTTGTTCTCCAGCTGATTAATTACAAAATTTGTATTCTTTTTTCTAAGCAACTGAGAGATAAGATTAGGGCATTTAATTAAAGCTGAAAGATGTAAGCTTTCCAACGATATACAATTTATTATAGGTTGTCATACAAAAAAAAATTGAACAAAATATCTGAAATTAAAGCTTTTTTTTTGTTCTCCAGCTGATTGATTACAAAATTTGTATTCTTTTTTCTAAGCAACTGAGAGATATGATTAGGGCATTTAATTAAAGCTGAAAGATGTAAGCTTTCCGACGATATACAATTTATTATAGGTTGTCATACAAAAAAAAATTGAAAAAAATATCTGACATTAAAGCATTTTTTTTGTTCTCCAGCTGATTAATTACAAAATTTGTATTCTTTTTTCTAAGCAACTGAGAGATATGATTAGGGCATTTAATTAAAGCTGAAGATGTAAGCTTTCCAACGATATACAATTTATTATAGGTTGTCATACAAAAAAAAAATGAAAAAGTATCTTAAATTAAAGCTTTTTTTTTTTGTTCTCCAGCTGATTGATAAAAAAAAATTTATTCATTTTTCTAAGCAACTGAGAGATGTGATTAGGGCATCGAATTGAAGCTGAAGATGTAAGCTTTCCAACGATATACAATTTATTATAGGTTGTCATACAAAAAAAAATTGAAAAAAATATCTGAAATGAAAGCTTTTTTTTTTTTGTTCTCCAGCTGATTGATTAAAAAAATTTGTATTCTTTTTTCTAAGCAACTGAGAGATATGATTAGGGCATTTAATAAAAGCTGAAAGATGTAAGCTTTCCAACGATATACAATTTATTATAGGTTGTCATACAAAAAAAAATTGAAAAAAATATCTGAAATTAAAGCTTTTTTTTTGTTCTCCAGCTGATTGATAAAAAAAATTTTATTCTTTTTTCTAAGCAACTAAGAGATAGGATTAGGGCATCAAATTAAAGCTGAAGATGTAAGCTTTCCAACGATATACAATTTATTATAGGTTGTCATACAAAAAAAAATTGAAAAAAATACCTGAAATTAAAGCTTTTTTTTTTGGTCTCCAGCTGATTGATTAAAAAATTTTTATTCTTTTTTCTAAGCAACTGAGAGATATGATTAGGGCATTTAATTAAAGCTGAAAATGTATGCTTTCCAACGATATACAATTTATTATAGGTTGTCATACAAAAAAAAATTGAAAAAAATATCTGAAATGAAAGCTTTTTTTTTTTGTTCTGCAGCTGATGGATTAAAAAAATTTGTTTTCTTTTTTCTAAGCAACTGAGAGATATGATTAGAGCATTTAATTAAAGCTGAAAGATGTAAGCTTCCCAACGATATACAATTTATTATAGGTTGTCATACAAAAAAAAATTGAAAAAAATATCTGAAATTAAAGCTTTTTTTTTTTGTTCTGCAGCTGATTGATTAAACAATTTGTATTCTTTTTTCTAGGCAACTGAGAGATATGATTAGGGCATTTAATTAAAGCTGAAGATGTAAGCTTTCCAACGATATACAATTTGTTATAGGTTGTCATACAAAAAAAATTGAAAAAAATATCTGAAATGAAAGCTTTTTTTTTTGTTCTGCAGCTGATTGAATAAAAAATTTTTATTCTTTTTTCTAAGCAACTGAGAGATATGATAAGGGCATCTAATTAAAGCTGAAAATGTATGCTTTTCAACGATAACGATATACAATTTATTATAGGTTGTCATACAAAAAAAATTGAAAAAAATATCTGAGATTAAAGCTTTTTTTTTGTTCTGCAGCTGATTGATTAAAAAATTTTATTCTTTTTTCTAAGCAACTGAGAGATATGATAAGGGCATCTAATTAAAGCTGAAGATGTAAGCTTTATAATGATATACAATTTATAATAGGTTGTCATAAAAAAAAAAATTGAAAAAAATATCTGAAATTAAAGCTTTTTTTTTTTGTTCTGCAGCTGATTGATTAAAAAAATTTTATTCTTTTTTCTAAGCAACTGAGAGAAATGATTAGTGCATCGAATTAAAGCTGAAGATGTAAGCTTTCCAACAATATACAATTTATTATAGGTTGTCATACAAAAAAAAATTGAAAAAAATATCTGAAATTAAAGCTTTTTTTTTTTGTTCTGCAGCTGATTGATTAAAAAATTTGTATTCTTTTTTCTAAGCAACTGAGAGATATGATTAGGGCATTTAATTAAAGCTGAAGATGTAAGCTTTCCAATGATATACAATTTATTATAGGTTGTCATACAAAAACAAATCGAAAAAATATCTGAAATGAAAGCTTTTTTTTTTGTTCTCCAGCTGATTGATTAAAAAATTTTTATTCTTTTTTCTAAGCAACTGAGAGATATGATAAGGGCATCTAATTAAAGCTGAAGATGTAAGCTTTCCAACAATATACAATTTATTATAGGTTGTCATACAAAAAAAAATTGAAAAAAATATCTGAAATTAAAGCTTTTTTTTTTGTTCTGCAGCTGATTGATTAAAAAATTTTTATTCTTTTTTCTAAGCAACTGAGAGATATGATTAGGGCATTTAATTAAAGCTGAAGATGTAAGCTTTCCAATGATATACAATTTATTATAGGTTGTCATACAAAAACAAATCGAAAAAATATCTGAAATGAAAGCTTTTTTTTTTGTTCTCCAGCTGATTGATTAAAAAATTTTTATTCTTTTTTCTAAGCAACTGAGAGATATGATAAGGGCATCTCATTAAAGCTGAAGATGTAAGCTTTCCAACAATATACAATTTATTATAGGTTGTCATACAAAAAAAAATTGAAAAAAATATCTGAAATTAAAGTTTTTTTTTTGTTCTCCAGCTGATTGATTAAAAAAATTTTATTCTTTTTTCTAAGCAACTGAGAGATATGATAAGGGCATCTAATTAAAGCTGAAGATGTAAGCTTTCCAACAATATACAATTTATTATAGGTTGTCATACAAAAAAAAATTGAAAAAAATATCTGAAATTAAAGTTTTTTTTTTTGTTCTCCAGCTGATTGATTAAAAAATTTGTATTCTTTTTTCTAAGCAACTGAGAGATATGATTAGGGCATTTAATTAAAGCTGAAGATGTAAGCTTTCCAACGATATACAATTTATTATAGGTTGTCATACAAAAAAAAATTGAAAAAAATATCTGAAATTAAAGCTTTTTTTTTTGTTCTGCAGCTGATTGATTAAAAAACTTGTATTCTTTTTTCTAAGCAACTGAGAGATATGATTAGGGCATCTAATTAAAGCTGAAGATGTAAGGTTTCCAACGATATACAATTTGTTATAGGTTGTCATACAAAAAAAATTGAAAAAAATATCTGAAATTAAAGCTTTTTTTTTTTTGTTCTGCAGCTGATTGATTAAAACATTTTTATTCTTTTTTCTAAGCAACTGAGAGATATGATTAGGGCATTTAATTAAAGCTGAAAATATATGCTTTCCAACGATATACAATTTATTATAGGTTGTCATACAAAAAAAAATTGAAAAAAATATCTGAGATTAAAGCTTTTTTTTTGTTCTGCAGCTGATTGATTAAAAAATTTTATTCTTTTTTCTAAGCAACTGAGAGATATGATAAGGGCATCTAATAAAAGCTGAAGATGTAAGCTTTATAATGATATACAATTTATAATAGGTTGTCATACAAAAAAAAATTGAAAAAAATATCTGAAATTAAAGCTTTTTTTTTGTTCTCCAGCTGATTGATTACAAAATTTGTATTCTTTTTTCTAAGCAACTGAGAGATATGATTTGGGCATTTAATTAAAGCTGAAAGATGTAAGCTTTCCAAGGATATACAATTTATTATAGGTTGTCATACAAAAAAAAAAATTGAAAAATATATCTGAAATAAAAGCTTTTTTTTTTCTCCAGCTGATTGATTAAAAAATTTTTATTCTTTTTTCTAAGCAACTGAGAGATATGATTAGGGCATTTAATTAAAGCTGAAAATGTAAGCTTTCCAACGATATACAATTTATTATAGGTTGTCATACAAAAAAAAATTGAAAAAAAATATCTAAAATAAAAGCTTTTTTTTGTTCTGCAGCTGATTGATTAAAAAAATTTTATTCTTTTTTCTAAGCAACTGAGAGATATGATTAGGGCATTTAATAAAAGCTGAAAGATGTAAACTTTCCAACGATATACAATATTTTATAGGTTGTCATACAAAAAAAAATTGAAAAAAATATCTGAAATAAAAGCTTTTTTTTTTCTCCAGCTGATTGATTAAAAAATTTTTATTTTTTTTTTCTAAGCAACTGAGAGATATGATAAGGGCATTTAATTAAAGCTGAAAATGTAAGCTTTCCAACGATATACAATTTATTATAGGTTGTCATACAAAAAAAAATTGAAAAAAATATCTAAAATAAAAGCTTTTTTTTGTTCTGCAGCTGATTGATTAAAAAATTTTATTCTTTTTTCTAAGCAACTGAGAGATATGATTAGTGCATCGAATTAAAGCTGAAGATGTAAGCTTTAAAACAATATACAATTTATTATAGGTTGTCATACAAAAAAAAATTGAAAAAATACCTGAAATTAAAGCTTTTTTTTTTGGTCTCCAGCTGATTGATTAAAAAATTTTTATTCTTTTTTCTGAGCAACTGAGAGATATGATTAGGGCATTTAATTAAAGCTGAAGATGTAAGCTTTCCAACGATATACAATTTATTATAGGTTGTCATACAAAAACAAATCGAAAAAATATCTGAAATGAAAGCTTTTTTTTTTGTTCTCCAGCTGATTGATTAAAAAATTTTTATTCTTTTTTCTAAGCAACTGAGAGATAGGATTAGGGCATTTAATTAAAGCTGAAGATGTAAGCTTTCCAACGATATACAATTTATTATAGGTTGTCATACAAAAAAAAAATTAAAAAAAATATCTGAAATTAAAGCTTTTTTTTTTGTTCTGCAGCTGATTGATTAAAAAATTTGTATTCTTTTTTCTTACCAACTGAGAGATATGTTTAGGGCATCGAATTAAAGTTGAAGATGTAAGCTTTCCAACAATATAGAATTTATTATAGGTTGTCATACAAAAAAAAAATTGAAAAAAATATCTGAAATTAAAGCTTTTTTTTTTGTTCTGCAGCTGATTGATTAAAAAATTTGTATTCTTTTTTTTAAGCAACTGAGAGATATAATTAGGGCATTTAATTAAAGCTGAAAATGTAAGCTTTCCAACGATATACAATTTATTATAGGTTGTCATACAAAAAAAAATTGAAAAAAAAATATCTGAAATTAAAGCTTTTTTTTTTGTTCTCCAGCTGATTGATTAAAAAATTTGTATTCTTTTTTCTAAGCAACTGAGAGATATGATTAGGGCATTTAATTAAAGCTGAAGATGTAAGCTTTCCAACGATATACAATTTGTTATAGGTTGTCATACAAAAAAAATTGAAAAAAATATCTGAAATTAAAGCTTTTTTTTGTTGTTCTGCAGCTGATTGATTAAAACATTTTTATTCTTTTTTCTAAGCAACTGAGAGATATGATTAGGGCATTTAATTAAAGCTGAAAATGTATGCTTTCCAACGATATACAATTTATTATAGGTTGTCATACAAAAAAAAATTGAAAAAAATATCTGAGATTAAAGCTTTTTTTTTGTTCTGCAGCTGATTGATTAAAAAATTTGTATTCTTTTTTCTAAGCAACTGAGAGATATGATAAGGGCATCTAATTAAAGCTGAAGATGTAAGCTTTATAATGATATACAATTTATAATAGGTTGTCATACAAAAAAAAATTGAAAAAAATATCTGAAATAAAAGCTTTTTTTTTCTCCAGCTGATTGATTAAAAAAATTTTATTTTTTTTTTCTAAGCAACTGAGAGATATGATTAGGGCATTTAATTAAAGCTGAAAATGTAAGCTTTCCAACGATATACAATTTATTATAGGTTGTCATACAAAAACAAATCGAAAAAATATCTGAAATGAAAGCTTTTTTTTTTGTTCTCCAGCTGATTGATTAAAAAATTTTTATTCTTTTTTCTAAGCAACTGAGAGATAGGATTAGGGCATTTAATTAAAGCTGAAGATGTAAGCTTTCCA
Organism: Episyrphus balteatus; assembly: GCF_945859705.1. NCBI lineage: Eukaryota > Metazoa > Arthropoda > Insecta > Diptera > Syrphidae > Episyrphus > Episyrphus balteatus. The sequence goes on from NC_079136.1 coordinate 106,124,289, forward strand.
ACGATATACAATTTATTATAGGTTGTCATACAAAAAAAAAATTGAAAAAAATATCTGAAATTAAAGCTTTTTTTTTTGTTCTGCAGCTGATTGATTAAAAAATTTGTATTCTTTTTTTTAAGCAACTGAGAGATATAATTAGGGCATTTAATTAAAGCTGAAAATGTAAGCTTTCCAACGATATACAATTTATTATAGGTTGTCATACAAAAAAAAATTGAAAAAAAAATATCTGAAATTAAAGCTTTTTTTTTTGTTCTCCAGCTGATTGATTAAAAAATTTGTATTCTTTTTTCTAAGCAACTGAGAGATATGATTAGGGCATTTAATTAAAGCTGAAGATGTAAGCTTTCCAACGATATACAATTTGTTATAGGTTGTCATACAAAAAAAATTGAAAAAAATATCTGAAATTAAAGCTTTTTTTTGTTGTTCTGCAGCTGATTGATTAAAACATTTTTATTCTTTTTTCTAAGCAACTGAGAGATATGATTAGGGCATTTAATTAAAGCTGAAAATGTATGCTTTCCAACGATATACAATTTATTATAGGTTGTCATACAAAAAAAAATTGAAAAAAATATCTGAGATTAAAGCTTTTTTTTTGTTCTGCAGCTGATTGATTAAAAAATTTGTATTCTTTTTTCTAAGCAACTGAGAGATATGATAAGGGCATCTAATTAAAGCTGAAGATGTAAGCTTTATAATGATATACAATTTATAATAGGTTGTCATACAAAAAAAAATTGAAAAAAATATCTGAAATAAAAGCTTTTTTTTTCTCCAGCTGATTGATTAAAAAAATTTTATTTTTTTTTTCTAAGCAACTGAGAGATATGATTAGGGCATTTAATTAAAGCTGAAAATGTAAGCTTTCCAACGATATACAATTTATTATAGGTTGTCATACAAAAACAAATCGAAAAAATATCTGAAATGAAAGCTTTTTTTTTTGTTCTCCAGCTGATTGATTAAAAAATTTTTATTCTTTTTTCTAAGCAACTGAGAGATAGGATTAGGGCATTTAATTAAAGCTGAAGATGTAAGCTTTCCAACGATATACAATTTATTATAGGTTGTCATACAAAAAAAAAATTGAAAAAAATATCTGAAATTAAAGCTTTTTTTTTTTGTTCTGCAGCTGATTGATTAAAAAATTTGTATTCTTTTTTCTTACCAACTGAGAGATATGATTAGTGCATCGAATTAAAGTTGAAGATGTAAGCTTTCCAACAATATAGAATTTATTATAGGTTGTCATACAAAAAAAAATTGAAAAAAATATCTGAAATTAAAGCTTTTTTTTTTTTGTTCTGCAGCTGATTGATTAAAAAATTTGTATTCTTTTTTTTAAGCAACTGAGAGATATGATTAGGGCATTTAATTAAAGCTGAAAATGTAAGCTTTCCAACGATATACAATTTATTATAGGTTGTCATACAAAAAAAAATTGAAAAAAAAATATCTGAAATTAAAGCTTTTTTTTTTGTTCTCCAGCTGATTGATTAAAAAATTTGTATTCTTTTTTCTAAGCAACTGAGAGATATGATTAGGGCATTTAATTAAAGCTGAAGATGTAAGCTTTCCAACGATATACAATTTATTATAGGTTGTCATACAAAAAAAATTGAAAAAAATATCTGAAATTAAAGCTTTTTTTTTTGTTCTCCAGCTGATTGATTAAAAAATTTGTATTCTTTTTTCTAAGCAACTGAGAGATATGATTAGGGCATTTAATTAAATCTGAAGATGTAAGCTTTCCAACGATATACAATTTATTATAGGTTGTCATACAAAAAAAAATTGAAAAAAATATCTAAAATAAAAGCTTTTTTTTGTTCTGCAGCTGATTGATTAAAAAAATTTTATTCTTTTTTCTAAGCAACTGAGAGATATGATTAGTGCATCGAATTAAAGCTGAAGATGTAAGCTTTCCAACAATATACAATTTATTATAGGTTGTCATACAAAAAAAAATTGAAAAAATACCTGAAATTAAAGCTTTTTTTTTTGGTCTCCAGCTGATTGATTAAAAATTTTTTATTCTTTTTTCTAAGCAACTGAGAGATATGATTAGGGCATTTAATTAAAGCTGAAGATGTAAGCTTTCCAACGATATACAATTTATTATAGGTTGTCATACAAAAACAAATCGAAAAAATATCTGAAACTAAAGCTTTTTTTTTGTTCTCCAGCTGATTGATTAAAAAATTTTTATTCTTTTTTCTAAGCAACTGAGAGATAGGATTAGGGCATTTAATTAAAGCTGAAGATGTAAGCTTTCCAACGATATACAATTTATTATAGGTTGTCATACAAAAAAAAAATTGAAAAAAATATCTGAAATTAAAGCTTTTTTTTTTGTTCTGCAGCTGATTGATTAAAAAATTTGTATTCTTTTTTCTTAGCAACTGAGAGATATGATTAGTGCATCGAATTAAAGTTGAAGATGTAAGCTTTCCAACAATATACAATTTATTATAGGTTGTCATACAAAAATAAATTGAAAAAAATATCTGAAATTAACGCTTTTTTTTTTTGTTCTGCAGCTGATTGATTAAAAAATTTGTATTCTTTTTTCTAAGCAACTGAGAGATATGATTAGGGCATTTAATTAAAGCTGAAAATGTAAGCGCTTTCCAACAATATACAATTTATTATAGGTTGTCATACAAAAAAAAAATTGAAAAAAATATCTGAAATTAAAGCTTTTTTTTTGTTGTCCAGCTGATTGATTACAAAATTTGTATTCTTTTTTCTAAGCAACTGAGAGATAGGATAAGGGCATTTAATTAAAGCTGAAGATGTAAGCTTTCCAACGATATACAATTTATTATAGGTTGTCATACAAAAAAAAAATTGAAAAAAATATCTGAAATTAAAGCTTTTTTTTTGTTCTCCAGCTGATTGATAAAAAAAATTTTATTCTTTTTTCTAAGCAACTGAGAGATATGATTAGGGCATCGAATTAAAGCTGAAGATGTAAGCTTTCTAACGATATACAATTTATTATAGGTTGTCATACAAAAAAAAAATTGAAAAAAATATCTGAAATGAAAGCTTTTTTTTTTGTTCTGCAGCTGATTGATTAAAAAATTTTTATTCTTTTTTTCTAAGCAACTGAGAGATATGATTAGGGCATTTAATTAAAGCTGAAGATGTAAGCTTTCCAACGATATACAATTTGTTATAGGTTGTCATACAAAAAAAATTGAATAAAATATCTGAAATGAAAGCTTTTAATTAAAGCTGAAAATGTAAGCTTTCCAACGATATACAATTTATTATAGGTTGTCATACAAAAAAAAATTGAAAAAAAAATATCTGAAATTAAAGCTTTTTTTTTTGTTCTCCAGCTGATTGATTAAAAAATTTGTATTCTTTTTTCTAAGCAACTGAGAGATAGGATAAGGGCATTTAATTAAAGCTGAAGATGTAAGCTTTCCAACGATATACAATTTATTATAGGTTGTCATACAAAAAAAAAATTGAAAAAAAAATATCTGAAATTAAAGCTTTTTTTTTTGTTCTCCAGCTGATTGATAAAAAAAATTTTATTCTTTTTTCCAAGCAACTGAGAGATATGATTAGGGCATCGAATTAAGGCTGAAGATGTAAGCTTTCTAACGATATACAATTTATTATAGGTTGTCATACAAAAAAAAATTGAAAAAAAATATCTGAAATGAAAGCTTTTTTTTTTTGTTCTGCAGCTGATTGATTAAAAAATTTTTAATCTTTTTTCTAAGCAACTGAGAGATATGATTAGGGCATTTAATTAAAGCTGAAAGATGTAAGATGTAAGCTTTTTTGTTCTGCAGCTGATTGATTAAAAAATTTTTATTCTTTTTTCTAAGCAATTGAGAGATATGATTAGGGCATTTAATTAAAGCTGAAAGATGTAAGCTTTCCAACGATATACAATTTATTATAGGTTGTCATACAAAAAAAAATTGAAAAAAATATCTGAAATAAAAGCTTTTTTTTTTCTCCAGCTGATTGATTAAAAAATTTTTATTCTTTTTTCTAAGCAACTGAGGGATATGATTAGGGCATTTAATTAAAGCTGAAAATGTAAGGTTTCCAACGATATACAATTTATTATAGGTTGTCATACAAAAAAAAATTTAAAAAAATATCTAAAATAAAAGCTTTTTTTTGTTCTGCAGCTGATTGATTAAAAAAATTTTATTCTTTTTTCTAAGCAACTGAGAGATATGATTAGTGCATCGAATTAAAGCTGAAGATGTAAGCTTTCCAACAATATACAATTTATTATAGGTTGTCATACAAAAAAAAAATTGAAAAAAATATCTGAAATTAAAGCTTTTTTTTTTGTTCTGCAGCTAATTGATTAAAAAAATTTTATTCTTTTTTCTAAGCAACTGAGAGATATGATTAGGGCATTTTTTTAAAGCTGAAGATGTAAGCTTTCCAACGATATACAATTTATTATAGGTTGTCATACAAAAACAAATTGAAAAAATATCTGAAATGAAAGCTTTTTTTTTGTTCTCCAGCTGATTGATTAAAAAATTTTTATTCTTTTTTCTAAGCAACTGAGAGATATGATTAGGGCATTTAATTAAAGCTGAAGATGTAAGCTTTCCAACGATATACAATTTATTATAGGTTGTCATACAAAAAAAAAATTGAAAAAAATATCTGAAATTAAAGCTTTTTTTTTGTTCTGCAGCTGATTGATTAAAAAATTTGTATTCTTTTTTCTTAGCAACTGAGAGATATGATTAGGGCATCTAATTAAAGCTGAAGATGTAAGCTTTCCAACAATATACAATTTATTATAGGTTGTCATACAAAAAAAAATTGAAAAAAATATCTGAAATTAAAGCTTTTTTTTTGTTCTCCAGCTGATTGATAAAAAAATTTGTATTCTTTTTTCTAAGCAACTGAGAGATATGATAAGGTCATTTAATTAAAGCTGAAAATGTAAGCTTTCCAACGATATACAATTTATAATAGGTTGTCATACAAAAAAAAATTGAAAAAAATATCTGAAATTAAAGCTTTTTTTTGTTCTCCAGCTGATTGATTACAAAATTTGTATTCTTTTTTCTAAGCAACTGAGAGATAGGATTAGGGCATTTAATTAAAGCTGAAGATGTAAGCTTTCCAACGATATACAATTTATTATAGGTTGTCATACAAAAAAAAAATTGAAAAAAATATCTGTAATTAAATCTTTTTTTTTGTTCTCCAGCTGATTGATTAAAAAATTTTATTCTTTTTTCTAAGCAACTGAGAGATATGATTAGGGCATCGAATTAAAGCTGAAGATGTAAGCTTTCTAACGATATACAATTTATTATAGGTTGTCATACAAAAAAAAATTGAAAAAAATATCTGAAATGAAAGCTTTTTTTTTTTGTTCTGCAGCTGATTGATTAAAAAATTTTTATTCTTTTTTCTAAGCAACTGAGAGATATGATTATTCTTTTTTCTAAACAACTGAGAGATATGATTAGTGCATTTAATTAAAGCTGAAAATGTATGCTTTCCAACGATATACAATTTATTATAGGTTGTCATACAAAAAAAAATTGAAAAAAATATCTGAGATTAAAGCTTTTTTTTTGTTCTGCAGCTGATTGATTAAAAAATTTTATTCTTTTTTCTCAGCAACTGAGAGATATGATAAGGGCATCTAATTAAAGCTGAAGATGTAAGCTTTATAATGATATACAATTTATTATAGGTTGTCATACAATAAAAAAATTGAAAAAAATACCTGAAATTAAAGCTTTTTTTTTGGTCTCCAGCTGATTGATTAAAAAATTTTTATTCTTTTTTCTAAGCAACTGAGAGATATGATTAGGGCATTTAATTAAAGCTGAAAATGTAAGCTTTCCAACGATATACAATTTATTATAGGTTGTCATACAATAAAAAAATTGAAAAAAATATCTGAAATTAAAGCTTTTTTTTTGTTCTCCAGCTGATTGATTAAAAAATTTTATTCTTTTTTCTAAGCAACTGAGGGATATGATAAGGGCATCGAATTAAAGCTGAAGATGTAAGCTTTCTAACGATATACAATTTATTATAGGTTGTCATACAAAAAAAAATTGAAAAAAATATCTGAAATTAAAGCTTTTTTTTTGTTCTGCAGCTGATTGATTAAAAAATTTTATTCTTTTTTCTAAGCAACTGAGAGATATGATAAGGGCATCGAATTAAAGCTGAAGATGTAAGCTTTCTAACGATATACAATTTATTATAGGTTGTCATACAAAAAAAAATTGAAAAAAATATCTGAAATTAAAGCTTTTTTTTTTGTTCTGCAGCTGATTGATTAAAAAATTTGTATTCTTTTTTCTAAGCAACTGAGAGATATGATTAGGGCATTTAATTAAAGCTGAAAGATGTAAGCTTTCCAACGATATACAATTTATTATAGGTTGTCATACAAAAAAAAAATTGAAAAAAATATCTGAAATGAAAGCTTTTTTTTTTGTTCTGCAGCTGATTGATTAAAAAATTTTTATTCTTTTTTCTAAGCAACTGAGAGATATGATTAGGGCATTTAATTAAAGCTGAAGATGTAAGCTTTCCAACGATATACAATTTATTATAGGTTGTCAATCAAAAAAAAATTGAAAAAAATACCTGAAATTAAAGCTTTTTTTTTGGTCTCCAGCTGATTGATTAAAAAATTTTTATTCTTTTTTCTAAGCAACTGAGAGATATGATTAGTGCATCGAATTAAAGCTGAAAATGTAAGCTTTTCAACTATATACAATTTATTATAGGTTGTCATACAAAAAAAATTGAAAAAAATATCTGAAATTAAAGCTTTTTTTTTGTTCTCCAGCTGATTGATTAAAAAATTTTTATTCTTTTTTTGAAGCAACTGAGAGATATGATTAGGGCATCTAATTAAAGCTGAACATGTAAGGTTTCCAACGATATACAATTTATTATAGGTTGTCATACAAAAAAAAATTGAAAAAAATATCTGAAATTAAAGCTTTTTTTTTTGTTCTCCAGCTGATTGATTAAAAAATTTTTATTCTTTTTTCTAAGCAACTGAGAGATATGATTAGGGCATTTAATTAAAGCTGAAAATGTAAGCTTTGCAACGATATACAATTTATTATAGGTTGTCATACAAAAAAAAATTGAAAAAAATATCTGAAATTAAAGCTTTTTTTTTTGTTCTCCTGCTGATTGATTAAAAAATTTTATTCTTTTTCTAAGCAACTGAGAGATATGATTAGGGCATCGAATTAAAGCTGAATATGTAAGCTTTCCAACGATATACAATGTATTATAGGTTGTCATACAAAAAAAAATTTAAAAAAAGATTGATTAAAAATTTTTATTCTTTTTTCTAAGCAACTGAGAGATATGATTAGGGCGTTTAATTAAAGCTGAAAATGTAAGCTTTCCAACGATATACAATTTATTATAGGTTGTCATACAAAAAAAAATTGAAAAAAATATCTGAAATTAAAGCTTTTTTTTTGTTCTCCAGCTGATTGATTAAAAAAATTTTATTCTTTTTTGAAGCAACTGAGAGATATGATTAGGGCATTTAATTAAAGCTGAAAATGTAAGCTTTCCAACGATATACAATTTATTATAGGTTGTCATACAAAAAAAAATTGAAAAAAATATCTGAAATTAAAGCTTTTTTTTTTGTTCTCCAGCTGATTGATTAAAAAATTTGTATACTTTTTTCTAAGCAACTGAGAGATATGATTAGGGCATTTAATTAAAGCTGAAAATGTAAGCTTTCCAACGATATACAATTTATTATAGGTTGTCATACAAAAACAAATTGAAAAAAATATCTGAAATTAAAGCTTTTTTTTTGTTCTGCAGCTGATTGATTAAAAAATTTGTATTCTTTTTTTGAAGCAACTGAGAGATATGATTAGGGCATTTAATTAAAGCTGAAAATGTAAGCTTTCCAACGATATACAATTTATTATAGGTTGTCATACAAAAAAAAATTGAAAAAAATATCTGAAATTATAGCTTTTTTTTTTGTTCTCCAGCTGATTGATTAAAAAATTTTTATTCTTTTTTTGAAGCAATTGAAAGATATGATTAGGGCATTTAATTAAAGCTGAAAATGTAAGCTTTCCAACGATATACAATTTATTATAGGTTGTCACACAAAAAAAAATTGAAAAAAATATCTGAAATTAAAGCTTTTTTTTGTTCTCCAGCTGATTGATTAAAAAATTTTTATTCTTTTTTCTAAGCAACTGAGAGATATGATTAGGGCATTTAATTAAAGCTGAAAATGTAAGCTTTCCAACGATATACAATTTATTATAGGTTGTCATACAAAAAAAAATTGAAAAAAATATCTGAAATTAAAGCTTTTTTTTTGTTCTCCAGCTGATTGATTAAAAAATTTTTATTCTTTTTTTGAAGCAACTGAGAGATATGATTAGGGCATTTATTTAAAGCTGAAAATGTAAGCTTTCCAACGATATACAATTTATTATAGGTTGTCATAAAAAAAAAAATTGAAAAAAATATCTGAAATTAAAGCTTTTTTTTTGTTCTCCAGCTGATTGATTAAAAAATTTTTATTTTTTTTTTTTTGAAGCAACTGAGAGATATGATTAGGGCATTTAATTAAAGCTGAAAATGTAAGCTTTCCAACGATATACAATTTATTATAGGTTGTCATACAAAAAAAAATTGAAAAAAATATCTGAAATTAAAGCTTTTTTTTTTTGTTCTCCAGCTGATTGATTAAAAAATTTTTATTCTTTTTTCTAAGCAATTGAGAGATATGATTAGGGCATTTATTTATATATAAAATTGAAAAAAATATCTGAAATGAAAGCTTTTTTTTTTGTTCTCCAGCTGATTGATTAAAAATTTTTATTCGTTTTTCTAAGCAACTGAGAGATATGATTAGGGCATTTAATTAAAGCTGAAGATGTAAGCTTTCCAACGATATACAATTTATTATAGGTTGTCATACAAAAAAAAATTGAAAAAAATATCTGAAATTAAAGCTTTTTTTTTTGTTCTCCAGCTGATTGATTAAAAAATTTTTATTCTTTTTTTGAAGCAACTGAGAGATATGATAAGGGCATTTAATTAAAGCTGAAAATGTAAGCTTTCCAACGATATACAATTTATTATAGGTTAACATACAAAAAAAAATTAAAAAAAAATTTTTGAAATTAAAGCTTTTTTTTTTGTTCTCCAGCTGATTGATTAAAAAATTTTTATTCTTTTTTCCAAGCAACTGAGAGATATGATTAGGGCATTTAATTAAAGCTGAAAATGTAAGCTTTCCAACGATATACAATTTATTATAGGTTGTCATACAAAAAAAAATTGAAAAAAATATCTGAAATTAAAGCTTTTTTTTTGTTCTCCAGCTGATTGATTACAAAATTTGTATTCTTTTTTCTAAGCAACTGAGAGATATGATTAGGGCATTTAATTAAAGCTGAAAATGTAAGCTTTCCAATGATATACAATTTATTATAGGTTGTCATACAAAAAAAAATTGAAAAAAATATCTGAAATTAAAGCTATTTTTTTGTTCTGCAGCTGATTGATTAAAACAATTTTATTCTTTTTTCTAAGCAACTGAGAGATATGATTAGGGCATCTAATTAAAGCTGAAGATGTAAGCTTTCCAACGATATACAATTTATTATAGGTTGTCATACAAAAAGAAATGTAAAAAAATATCTGAAATGAAAGCTTTTTTTTTCGTTCTCCAGCTGATTGATTAAAAAATTTTTATTCTTTTTTTTGAAGCAACTGAGAGATATGATTAGGGCATTTAATTAAAGCTGAAAATGTAAGCTTTCCAACGATATACAATTTATAATAGGTTGTCATACAAAAAAAAATTGAAAAAAATATCTGAAATTAAAGCTTTTTTTTGTTCTCCAGCTGATTGATTAAAAAATTTTATTCTTTTTCTAAGCAACTGAGAGATATGATTAGGGCATCGAATTAAAGCTGAAGATGTAAGCTTTCCAACGATATACAATGTATTATAGGTTGTTATACAAAAAAAATTGAAAAAAATATCTGAAATGAAAGCTTTTTTTTTGTTCTGCAGCTGATTGATTAAAAAATTTTTATTCTTTTTTCTAAGCAACTGAGAGATATGGTTAAGGCATTTAATTAAAGCTGAAGATGTAAGCTTTCCAACTATATACAATTTATTATAGGTTGTCATACAAAAAAAATTGAAAAAAATATCTGAAATTAAAGCTTTTTTTTTTGTTCTCCAGCTGATTGATTAAAAAATTTTTATTCTTTTTTTGAAGCAACTGAGAGATATGATTAGGGCATTTAATTAAAGCTGAAAATGTAAGCTTTCCAACGATATACAATTTATTATAGGTTGTCATACAAAAAAAAATTGAAAAAAATATCTGAAATTAAAGCTTTTTTTTTGTTCTCCAGCTGATTGATTAAAAAATTTTTATTCTTTTTTCTAAGCAACTGAGAGATATGATTAGGGCATTTAATTAAAGCTGAAAATGTAAGCTTTCCAATGATATACAATTTATTATAGGTTGTCATCCAAAAAAAAATTGAAAAAAATATCTGAAATTAAAGCTATTTTTTTGTTCTGCAGCTGATTGATTAAAACAATTTTATTCTTTTTTCTAAGCAACTGAGAGATATGATTAGGGCATCTAATTAAAGCTGAAGATGTAAGCTTTCCAACGATATACAATTTATTATAGGTTGTCATACAAAAAAAAATTGAAAAAAATATCTGAAATTAAAGCTTTTTTTTTTGTTCTCCTGCTGATTGATTAAAAAATTTTATTCTTTTTCTAAGCAACTGAGAGATATGATTAGGGCATCGAATTAAAGCTGAAGATGTAAGCTTTCCAACGATATACAATGTATTATAGGTTGTTATACAAAAAAAATTGAAAAAAATATCTCAAATGAAAGCTTTTTTTTTGTTCTCCAGCTGATTGATTAAAAATTTTTATTCTTTTTTCTAAGCAACTGAGAGATATGATTAGAGCATTTAATTAAAGCTGAAGATGTAAGCTTTCCAACGATATACAATTTATTATAGGTTGTTATACAAAAAAAATTGAAAAAAATATCTGAAATTAAAGCTTTTTTTTTTGTTCTCCAGCTGATTGATTAAAAAATTTTTATTCTTTTTTTGAAGCAACTGAGAGATATGATTAGGGCATTTAATTAAAGCTGAAAATGTAAGCTTTCCAACGATATACAATTTATTATAGGTTGTCATACAAAAAAAAAATTGAAAAAAATATCTGAAATTAAAGCTTTTTTTTTGTTCTCCAGCTGATTGATTAAAAAATTTTTATTCTTTTTTCTAAGCAACTGAGAGATATGATTAGGGCATTTAATTAAAGCTGAAAATGTAAGCTTTCCAATGATATACAATTTATTATAGGTTGTCATACAAAAAAAAATTGAAAAAAATATCTGAAATTAAAGCTATTTTTTTGTTCTGCAGCTGATTGATTAAAACAATTTTATTCTTTTTTCTAAGCAACTGAGAGATATGATTAGGGCATCTAATTAAAGCTGAAGATGTAAGCTTACCAACGATATACAATTTATTATAGGTTGTCATACAAAAAAAAAATGGAAAAAAATATCTGAAATTAAAGCTTTTTTTTTCGTTCTCCAGCTGATTGATTAAAAAATTTTTATTCTTTTTTTTGAAGCAACTGAGAGATATGATTAGGGCATTTAATTAAAGCTGAAAATGTAAGCTTTCCAACGATATACAATTTACTATAGGTTGTCATACAAAAAAAAAATTGAAAAAAATATCTGAAATTAAAGATTTTTTTTTGTTCTCCTGCTGATTGATTAAAAAATTTTATTCTTTTTCTAAGCAACTGAGAGATATGATTAGGGCATCGAATTGAAGCTGAAGATGTAAGCTTTCCAACGATATACAATGTATTATAGGTTGTCATACAAAAAAAAATTGAAAAAAATATCTGAAATGAAAGCTTTTTTTTTTGTTCTCCAGCTGATTGATTAAAATTTTTTATTCTTTTTTCTAAGCAACTGAGAGATATGATTAGGGCATTTAATTAAAGCTGAAAATGTAAGCTTTTCAACTATATACAATTTATTATAGGTTGTCATACAAAAAAAATTGAAAAAAATATCTGAAATTAAAGCTTTTTTTTTTGTTCTCCAGCTGATTGATTAAAAAATTTTTATTCTTTTTTTGAAGCAACTGAGAGATATCATTAGGGCATTTAATTAAAGCTGAACATGTAAGGTTTCCAACGATATACAATTTATTATAGGTTGTCATACAAAAAAAAATTGAAAAAAATATCTGAAATTAAAGTTTTTTTTTTTGTTCTCCAGCTGATTGATTAAAAAATTTTTATTCTTTTTCTAAGCAACTGAGAGATATGATTAGGGCATTTAATTAAAGCTGAAAATGTAACCTTTGCAACGATATACAATTTATTATAGGTTGTCATACAAAAAAAAATTGAAAAAAATATCTGAAATTAAAGCTTTTTTTTTTGTTCTCCTGCTGATTGATTAAAAAATTTTATTCTTTTTCTAAGCAACTGAGAGATATGATTAGGGCATCGAATTAAAGCTGAAGATGTAAGCTTTCCAACGATATACAATGTATTATAGGTTGTCATACAAAAAAAAATTGAAAAAAAGATTGATTAAAAAATTTTATTCTTTTTTCTAAGCAACTGAGAGATATGATTAGGGCGTTTAATTAAAGCTGAAAATGTAAGCTTTCCAACGATATACAATTTATTATAGGTTGTCATACAAAAAAAATTGAAAAAAATATCTGAAATTAAAGCTTTTTTTTTGTTCTCCAGCTGATTGATTAAAAAAATTTTATTCTTTTTTTGAAGCAACTGAGAGATATGATTAGGGCATTTAATTAAAGCTGAAAATGTAAGCTTTCCAAAGATATACAATTTATTATAGGTTGTCAAAAAAAAAATGAAAAAAATATCTGAAATTAAAGCTTTTTTTTTTGTTCTCCACCTGATTGATAAAAAAAAATTTATTCTTTTTTCTAAGCAACTGAAAGATATGATTAGGGCATTTAATTAAAGCTGAAAATGTAAGCTTTCCAACGATATACAATTTATTATAGGTTGTCATACAAAAAAAAATTGAAAAAAATATCTGAAATGAAAGCTTTTTTTTTTGTTCTCCAGCTGATTGATTAAAAAATTGTTATTCTTTTTTTGAAGCAACTGAGAGATATGATTAGGGCATTTAATTAAAGCTGAAAATGTAAGCTTTCCAACGATATACAATTTATTATAGGTTGTCATACAAAAAAAAATTGAAGAAAATATCTGAAATTAAAGCTTTTTTTTTTGTTCTCCAGCTGATTGATTAAAAAATTTTTATTCTTTTTTTGAAGCAACTGAGAGATATGATTAGGGCATTTAATTAAAGCTGAAAATGTAAGCTTTCCAACGATATACAATTTATTATAGGTTGTCATACAAAAAAAAATTGAAAAAAATATCTGAAATTAAAGCTATTTTTTTGTTCTGCAGCTGATTGATTAAAAAATTTTATTCTTTTTTCTAAGCAACTGAAAGATATGATTAGGGCATTTAATTAAAGCTGAAGATGTAAGCTTTCCCACGATATACAATTTATTATAGGTTGTCATACAAAAAAAATTGAAAAAAATATCTGAAATGAAAGCTTTTTTTTTTGTTCTCCAGCTGATTGATTAAAAATTTTTATTCTTTTTTCTAAGCAATTGAGAGATATGATTAGGGCATTTAATTAAAGCTGAAGATGTAAGCTTTCCAACGATATACAATTTATTATAGGTTGTCATACAAAAAAAAATTGAAAAAAATATCTGAAATTAAAGCTTTTTTTTTTGTTCTCCAGCTGATTGATTAAAAAATTTTTATTCTTTTTTTGAAGCAACTGAGAGATATGATTAGGGCATTTAATTAAAGCTGAAAATGTAAGCTTTCCAATGATATACAATTTATTATAGGTTGTCATACAAAAAAAAATTGAAAAAAATATCTGAAATTAAAGCTATTTTTTTGTTCTGCAGCTGATTGATTAAAAAAATTTTATTCTTTTTTCTAAGCAACTGAAAGATATTATTAGGGCATTTAATTAAAGCTGAAGATGTAAGCTTTCCAACGATATACAATTTATTATAGGTTGTCATACAAAAAAAAAATTGAAAAAAATATCTGAAATTAAAGCTTTTTTTTTTGTTCCTCCTGCTGATTGATTAAAAAATTTTATTCTTTTTCTAAGCAACTGAGAGATATGATTAGGGCATCGAATTAAAGCTGAAGATGTAAGCTTTCCAACGATATACAATTTATTATAGGTTGTCATACAAAAAAAATTGAAAAAAATATCTGAAATTAAAGCTTTTTTTTTTGTTCTCCAGCTGATTGATTAAAAATTTTTATTCTTTTTTCTAAGCAACTGAGAGATATGATTAGGGCATTTAATTAAAGCTGAAGATGTAAGCTTTCCAACGATATACAATTTATTATAGGTTGTCATACAAAAAAAAATTGAAAAAAATATCTGAAATTAAAGCTTTTTTTTTGTTCCTCCTGCTGATTGATTAAAAAATTTTATTCTTTTTCTAAGCAACTGAGAGATATGATTAGGGCATTTAATTAAAGCTGAAGATGTAAGCTTTCCAACGATATACAATGTATTATAGGTTGTCATACAAAAAAAAATTGAAAAAAATATCTGAAATTAAAGCTTTTTTTTTTGTTCTCCAGCTGATTGATTAAAAATTTGTATTCTTGTTTCTAAGCAACTGAGAGATATGATTAGGGCATTTAATTAAAGCTGAAGATGTAAGCTTTCCAACGATATACAATGTATTATAGGTTGTCATACAAAAAAAAATTGAAAAAAATATCTGAAATTAAAGCTTTTTTTTTTGTTCTCCAGCTGATTTATTAAAAAAATTTTATTCTTTTTTCTAAGCAACTGAGAGATATGATTAGGGCATTTAATTAAAGCTGAAGATGTAAGCTTTCCAACGATATGCAATGTATTATAGGTTGTCATACAAAAAAAAATTGAAAAAAATATCTGAAATTAAAGCTTTTTTTTTTGTTCTCCAGCTGATTGATTAAAAATTTTTATTCTTTTTTCTAAGCAACTGAGAAATATGATTAGGGCATTTAATTAAAGCTGAAGATGTAAGCTTTCCAACGATATACAATGCATTATAGGTTGTCATACAAAAAAAAATTGAAAAAAATATCTGAAATTAAAGCTTTTTTTTTTGTTCTCCAGCTGATTGATTAAAAAATTTTATTCTTTTTCTAAGCAACTGAGAGATATGATTAGGGCATTTAATTAAAGCTGAAGATGTAAGCTTTCCAACGATATGCAATGTATTATAGGTTGTCATACAAAAAAAAATTGAAAAAAATATCTGAAATTAAAGCTTTTTTTTTTGTTCTCCAGCTGATTGATTAAAAATTTTTATTCTTTTTTCTAAGCAACTGAGAGATATGATTAGGGCATTTAATTAAACTGAAAATGTAAGCTTTCCAACGATATACAATTTATTATAGGTTGTCATACAAAAAAAAATTGAAAAAAATATATGAAATTAAAGCTTTTTTTTTTGTTCTCCAGCTGATTGATTAAAAAATTTTTATTCTTTTTTCTAAGCAACTGAGAGATATGATTAGGGCATTTAATTAAACTGAAAATGTAAGCTTTCCAACGATATACAATTTATTATAGGTTGTCATACAAAAAAAAAATTGAAAAAAATATATGAAATTAAAGCTTTTTTTTTTGTTCTCCAGCTGATTGATTAAAAAATTTTTATTCTTTTTTCTAAGCAACTGAGAGATATGATTAGGGCATTTAATTAAAGCTGAAGATGTAAGCTTTCCATCGATATACAATGCATTATAGGTTGTCACACAAAAAAAAATTGAAAAAAATATCTGAAATTAAAGCTTTTTTTTTTGTTCTCCAGCTGATTGATTAAAAAATTTTTATTCTTTTTTCTAAGCAACTGAGAGATATGATTAGGGCATTTAATTAAACTGAAAATGTAAGCTTTCCAACGATATACAATTTATTATAGGTTGTCATACAAAAAAAAATTGAAAAAAATATATGAAATTAAAGCTTTTTTTTTTGTTCTCCAGCTGATTGATTAAAAAATTTTTATTCTTTTTTCTAAGCAACTGAGAGATATGATTAGGGCATTTAATTAAAGCTGAAAATGTAAGCTTTCCAACGATATACAATTTATTATAGGTTGTCATACAAAAAAAAATTGAAAAAAATATCTGAAATTAAAGCTTTTTTTTTGTTCCTCCTGCTGATTGATTAAAAAATTTTATTCTTTTTCTAAGCAACTGAGAGATATGATTAGGGCATCGAATTAAAGTTGAAGATGTAAGCTTTCCAACGATATACAATGTATTATAGGTTGTCATACAAAAAAAAATTGAAAAAAATATCTGAAATTAAAGCTTTCTTTTTTTTGTTCTCCAGCTGATTGATTAAAAAATTTTTATTCTTTTTTTGAAGCAACTGAGAGATATGATTAGGGCATTTAATTAAAGCTGAAAATGTAAGCTTTCCAACGATATACAATTTATTATAGATTGTCATACAAAAAAAAATTGAAAAAAATATCTGAAATTAAAGCTTTTTTTTTTTTGTTCTCCAGCTGATTGATTAAAAAATTATTATTCTTTTTTCTAAGCAATTGAGAGATATGATTAGGGCATTTAATTAAAGCTGAAAATGTAAGCTTTCCAACGATATACAATTTATTATAGGTTGTCATACAAAAAAAAATTGAAAAAAATATCTGAAATTAAAGCTTTTTTTTTTGTTCTCCAGCTGATTGATTAAAAAATTTTTATTCTTTTTTCTAAGCAACTGAGAGATATGATTAGGGCATTTAATTAAAGCTAAAAATGTACGCTTTCCAACGATATACAATTTATTATAGGTTGTCATACAAAAAAAAATTGAAAAAAATATCTGAAATTAAAGCTTTTTTTTTTTGTTCTCCAGCTGATTGATTAAAAAATTTTTATTCTTTTTGTCTTTTTTGTCATACAAAAAAAAATTGAAAAAAATATCTGAAATTAAAGCTTTTTTTTTTGTTCTCCAGCTGATTGATTAAAAAATTTTTATTCTTTTTTCTAAGCAACTGAGAGATATGATTAGGGCATTTAATTAAAGCTGAAAATGTAAGCTTTCCAACGATATACAATTTGTTATAGGTTGTCATACAAAAAAAAATTGAAAAAAATATCTGAAATTAAAGCTTTTTTTTTTTGTTCTCCAGCTGATTGATTAAAAAATTTGTATTCTTTTTTCTAAGCAACTGAGAGATATGATTAGGGCATTTAATTAAAGCTGAAAATGTAAGCTTTCCATCGATATACAATTTATTATAGGTTGTCACACAAAAAAAATTGAAAAAAATATCTGAAATTAATGCTATTTTTTTGTTCTGCAGCTGATTGATTAAAAAAATTTTATTCTTTTTTCTAAGCAACTGAGAGATATGATTAGGGCATCTAATTAAAGCTGAAGATGTAAGCTTTCCAACGATATACAATTTATTATAGGTTGTCATACAAAAAAAAAATTGAAAAAAATATCTGAATTTAAAGTTTTTTTTTTTGTTCTCCAGCTGATTGATTAAAAAATTTTTATTCTTTTTTTGAAGCAACTGAGAGATATGATTAGGGCATTTAATTTAATTTAAAGCTGAAAATGTAAGCTTTCCAACGATATACAATTTATTATAGGTTGTCATACAAAAAAAATTGAAAAAAATATCTGAAATTAATGCTATTTTTTTGTTCTGCAGCTGATTGATTAAAAAAATTTTATTCTTTTTTCTAAGCAACTGAGAGATATGATTAGGGCATCTAATTAAAGCTGAAGATGTAAGCTTTCCAACGATATACAATTTATTATAGGTTGTCATACAAAAAAAAATTGAAAAAAATATCTGAATTTAAAGCTTTTTTTTTTGTTCTCCAGCTGATTGATTAAAAAATTTTTATTCTTTTTTTGAAGCAACTGAGAGATATGATTAGGGCATTTAATTAAAGCTGAAAATGTAAGCTTTCCAACGATATACAATTTATTATAGGTTGTCATACAAAAAGAATTGAAAAAAATATCTGAAATTAAAGCTTTTTTTTTTGTTCTCCAGCTGATTGATTAAAACATTTTTATTCTTTTTTTGAAGCAACTGAGAGATATGATTAGGGCATTTAATTAAAGCTGAAAATGTAAGCTTTCCAACGATATACAATTTATTATAGGTTGTCATACAAAAAAAAATTGAAAAAAATATCTGAAATTAAAGCTTTTTTTTTTGTTCTCCAGCTGATTGATTAAAAAATTTTTATTCTTTTTTCTAAGCAACTGAGAGATATGATTAGGGCATTTAATTAAAGCTGAAAAAGTAAGCTTTCCAACGATATACAATTTATTATAGGTTGTCATACAAAAAAAAATAGAAAAAAATATCTGAAATTAAAGCTTTTTTTTTGTTCTCCAGCTGATTGATTAAAAAATTTGTATTCTTTTTTTGAAGCAACTGAGAGATATGATTAGGGCATTTAATTAAAGCTGAAAATGTAAGCTTTCCAACGATATACAGTAGCGAGCAAAAAAAATGCAAACGAAAAAAGTTTAAAGAGTTGTGAACACGAACTAAGTTACCAAATTTGGCATATTGAAACTGTTTTATTTTCATTAAACAGATTCAATTTGTGAAATATTTTACTCCAAAAACATCATTTGGTCAAAAGTTTACCTAAACATGCGATTTTAAACGAGCAAAAAAATGCAAATGTTTTTATTGTTTGCATTTTTTTTGCTCGCTACTGTACAATTTATTATAGGTTGTCATACAAAAAAAATTGAAAAAAATATCTGAAATTTAAGCTTTTTTTTTTTGTTCTCCAGCTGATTGATTTTTATTCTTTTTTCTAAGCAACTGAGAGATATGATTAGGGCATTTAATTAAAGCTGAAAATGTAAGCTTTCCAACGATATACAATTTATTATAGGTTGTCATACAAAAAAAAATTGAAAAAAATATCTGAAATTAAAGCTTTTTTTTTTGTTCTCCAGCTGATTGATTAAAAAATTTTTATTCTTTTTTCTAAGCAACTGAGAGATATGATTAGGGCATTTAATTAAAGCTGAAAATGTAAGCTTTCCAACGATATACAATTTATTATAGGTTGTCATACAAAAAAAAATTGAAAAAAATATCTGAAATTAAAGCTTTTTTTTTTGTTCTCCAGCTGATTGATTAAAAAATTTGTATTCTTTTTTCTAAGCAACTGAGAGATATGATTAGGGCATTTAATTAAAGCTGAAAATGTAAGCTTTCCAACGATATACAATTTATTATAGGTTGTCATACAAAAAAAATTGAAAAAAATATCTGAAATTAAAGCTATTTTTTTGTTCTGCAGCTGATTGATTAAAAAAATTTTATTCTTTTTTCTAAGCAACTGAGAGATATGATTAGGGCATCTAATTAAAGCTGAAGATGTAAGCTTTCCAACGATATACAATGTATTATAGGTTGTCATACAAAAAAAAATAGAAAAAAATATCTGAAATGAAAGCTTTTTTTTTTGTTCTCCAGCTGATTGATTAAAAATTTTTATTCTTTTTTCTAAGCAACTGAGAGATATAATTAGGGCATCGAATTAAAGCTGAAGATGTAAGCTTTCCAACGATATACAATGTATTATAGGTTGTCATACAAAAAAAAATAGAAAAAAATATCTGAAATTTTGAAGCAACTGAGAGATATGATTAGGCCATTTAATTAAAGCTGAAAGTGTAAGCTTTCCAACGATATACAATTTTTTATAGGTTGTCATACAAAAAAAAATTGAAAAAAATATCTGAAATTAAAGCTTTTTTTTTTTGTTCTCCAGCTGATTGATTAAAAAATTTTATTCTTTTTTTAAGCAACTGAGAGATATGATTAGGGCATCGAATTAAAGCTGAAGATGTAAGCTTTCCAACGATATACAATGTATTATAGGTTGTCATACAAAAAAAAATAGAAAAAAATATCTGAAATGAAAGCTTTTTTTTTTGTTCTCCAGCTGATTGATTAAAAATTTTTATTCTTTTTTCTAAGCAACTGAGAGATATAATTAGGGCATCGAATTAAAGCTGAAAATGTAAGCTTTCCAACGATATACAATTTATTATAGGTTGTCATACAAAAAAAATTGAAAAAAATATCTGAAATTAAAGCTTTTTTTTTTGTTCTCCAGCTGATTGATTAAAAAATTTGTTTTCTTTTTTTGAAGCAACTGAGAGATATGATTAGGGCATTTAATTAAAGCTGAAAATGTAAGCTTTCCAACGATATACAATTTATTATAGGTTGTCATACAAAAAAAAATTGAAAAAAATATCTGAAATTAAAGCTTTTTTTTTTTGTTCTCCAGCTGATTGATTAAAAAATTTGTATTCTTTTTTCTAAGCAACTGAGAGATATGATTAGGGCATTTAATTAAAGCTGAAAATGTAAGCTTTCCATCGATATACAATTTATTATAGGTTGTCACACAAAAAAAATTGAAAAAAATATCTGAAATTAATGCTATTTTTTTGTTCTGCAGCTGATTGATTAAAAAAATTTTATTCTTTTTTCTAAGCAACTGAGAGATATGATTAGGGCATCTAATTAAAGCTGAAGATGTAAGCTTTCCAACGATATACAATTTATTATAGGTTGTCATACAAAAAAAAAAATTGAAAAAAATATCTGAATTTAAAGTTTTTTTTTTTGTTCTCCAGCTGATTGATTAAAAAATTTTTATTCTTTTTTTGAAGCAACTGAGAGATATGATTAGGGCATTTAATTTAATTTAAAGCTGAAAATGTAAGCTTTCCAACGATATACAATTTATTATAGGTTGTCATACAAAAAAAATTGAAAAAAATATCTGAAATTAATGCTATTTTTTTGTTCTGCAGCTGATTGATTAAAAAAATTTTATTCTTTTTTCTAAGCAACTGAGAGATATGATTAGGGCATCTAATTAAAGCTGAAGATGTAAGCTTTCCAACGATATACAATTTATTATAGGTTGTCATACAAAAAAAAATTGAAAAAAATATCTGAATTTAAAGCTTTTTTTTTTGTTCTCCAGCTGATTGATTAAAAAATTTTTATTCTTTTTTTGAAGCAACTGAGAGATATGATTAGGGCATTTAATTAAAGCTGAAAATGTAAGCTTTCCAACGATATACAATTTATTATAGGTTGTCATACAAAAAGAATTGAAAAAAATATGTGAAATTAAAGCTTTTTTTTTTGTTCTCCAGCTGATTGATTAAAACATTTTTATTCTTTTTTTGAAGCAACTGAGAGATATGATTAGGGCATTTAATTAAAGCTGAAAATGTAAGCTTTCCAACGATATACAATTTATTATAGGTTGTCATACAAAAAAAAATTGAAAAAAATATCTGAAATTAAAGCTTTTTTTTTTGTTCTCCAGCTGATTGATTAAAAAATTTTTATTCTTTTTTCTAAGCAACTGAGAGATATGATTAGGGCATTTAATTAAAGCTGAAAATGTAAGCTTTCCAACGATATACAATTTATTATAGGTTGTCATACAAAAAAAAATAGAAAAAAATATCTGAAATTAAAGCTTTTTTTTTGTTCTCCAGCTGATTGATTAAAAAATTTTTATTCTTTTTTTGAAGCAACTGAGAGATATGATTAGGGCATTTAATTAAAGCTGAAAATGTAAGCTTTCCAACGATATACAATTTATTATAGATTGTCATACAAAAAAAAATTGAAAAAAATATCTGAAATTAAAGCTTTTTTTTTTGTTCTCCAGCTGATTGATTAAAAAATTTTTATTCTTTTTTCTAAGCAACTGAGAGATCTGATTAGGGCATTTAATTAAAGCTGAAAATGTAAGCTTTCCAACGATATACAATTTATTATAGGTTGTCATACAAAAAAAAATTGAAAAAAATATCTGAAATTTAAGCTTTTTTTTTTTGTTCTCCAGCTGATTGATTTTTATTCTTTTTTCTAAGCAACTGAGAGATATGATTAGGGCATTTAATTAAAGCTGAAAATGTAAGCTTTCCAACGATATACAATTTATTATAGGTTGTCATACAAAAAAAAATTGAAAAAAATATCTGAAATTAAAGCTTTTTTTTTTGTTCTCCAGCTGATTGATTAAAAAATTTTTATTCTTTTTTCTAAGCAACTGAGAGATATGATTAGGGCATTTAATTAAAGCTGAAAATGTAAGCTTTCCAACGATATACAATTTATTATAGGTTGTCATACAAAAAAAAATTGAAAAAAATATCTGAAATTAAAGCTTTTTTTTTTGTTCTCCAGCTGATTGATTAAAAAATTTGTATTCTTTTTTCTAAGCAACTGAGAGATATGATTAGGGCATTTAATTAAAGCTGAAAATGTAAGCTTTCCAACGATATACAATTTATTATAGGTTGTCATACAAAAAAAATTGAAAAAAATATCTGAAATTAAAGCTATTTTTTTGTTCTGCAGCTGATTGATTAAAAAATTTTTATTCTTTTTTCTAAGCAACTGAGAGATATGATTATTCTTTTTTCTAAACAACTGAGAGATATGATTAGTGCATTTAATTAAAGCTGAAAATGTATGCTTTCCAACGATATACAATTTATTATAGGTTGTCATACAAAAAAAAATTGAAAAAAATATCTGAAATTAAAGCTTTTTTTTTTGTTCTCCAGCTGATTGATTAAAAAATTTTTATTCTTTTTTTGAAGCAACTGAGAGATATGATTAGGGCATTTAATTAAAGCTGAAAATGTAAGCTTTCCAACGATATACAATTTATTATAGGTTGTCATACAAAAAAAATTGAAAAAAATATCTGAAATTAAAGCTATTTTTTTGTTCTGCAGCTGATTGATTAAAAAAATTTTATTCTTTTTTCTAAGCAACTGAGAGATATGATTAGGGCATCTAATTAAAGCTGAAGATGTAAGCTTTCCAACGATATACAATGTATTATAGGTTGTCATACAAAAAAAAATAGAAAAAAATATCTGAAATGAAAGCTTTTTTTTTTGTTCTCCAGCTGATTGATTAAAAATTTTTATTCTTTTTTCTAAGCAACTGAGAGATATAATTAGGGCATCGAATTAAAGCTGAAGATGTAAGCTTTCCAACGATATACAATGTATTATAGGTTGTCATACAAAAAAAAAATAGAAAAAAATATCTGAAATTTTGAAGCAACTGAGAGATATGATTAGGCCATTTAATTAAAGCTGAAAGTGTAAGCTTTCCAACGATATACAATTTTTTATAGGTTGTCATACAAAAAAAAATTGAAAAAAATATCTGAAATTAAAGCTTTTTTTTTTTGTTCTCCAGCTGATTGATTAAAAAATTTTATTCTTTTTTTAAGCAACTGAGAGATATGATTAGGGCATCGAATTAAAGCTGAAGATGTAAGCTTTCCAACGATATACAATGTATTATAGGTTGTCATACAAAAAAAAATAGAAAAAAATATCTGAAATGAAAGCTTTTTTTTTTGTTCTCCAGCTGATTGATTAAAAATTTTTATTCTTTTTTCTAAGCAACTGAGAGATATAATTAGGGCATCGAATTAAAGCTGAAAATGTAAGCTTTCCAACGATATACAATTTATTATAGGTTGTCATACAAAAAAAATTGAAAAAAATATCTGAAATTAAAGCTTTTTTTTTTGTTCTCCAGCTGATTGATTAAAAAATTTGTTTTCTTTTTTTGAAGCAACTGAGAGATATGATTAGGGCATTTAATTAAAGCTGAAAATGTAAGCTTTCCAACGATATACAATTTATTATAGGTTGTCATACAAAAAAAAATTGAAAAAAATATCTGAAATTAAAGCTTTTTTTTTGTTCTCCAGCTAATTGATTAAAAAATTTTATTCTTTTTTCTAAGCAACTGAGAGATATGATTAGGGCATTTAATTAAAGCTGAAAATGTAAGCTTTCCAATGATATACAATTTATTATAGGTTGTCATACAAAAAAAAATTGAAAAAAATATCTGAATTTAAAGCTTTTTTTTTTGTTCTCCAGCTGATTGATTAAAAAATTTGTATTCTTTTTTCTAAGCAACTGAGAGATATGATTAGGGCATTTAATTAAAGCTGAAGATGTAAGCTTTCCAACGATATACATTTTATTATAGGTTGTCATACAAAAAAAAATTGAAAAAAATATCTGAAATTAAAGCTTTTTTTTTGTGTTCTCCAGCTGATTGATTAAAAAATTTGTATTCTTTTTTTGAAGCAACTGAGAGATATGATTAGGGCATTTAATTAAAGCTGAAAATGTAAGCTTTCCAACGATATACAATTTATTATAGGTTGTCATACAAAAAAAAATTGAAAAAAATATCTGAAATTAAAGCTTTTTTTTTTGTTCTCCAGCTGATTGATTAAAAAATTTTATTCTTTTTTTAAGCAACTGAGAGATATGATTAGGGCATCGAATTAAAGCTGAAGATGTAAGCTTTCCAACGATATACAATGTATTATAGGTTGTCATACACAAAAAAATTGAAAAAAATATCTGAAATGAAAGCTTTTTTTTTTGTTCTCCAGCTGATTGATTAAAAATTTTTATTCTTATTTCTAAGCAACTGAGAGATATGATTAGGGCATTTAATTAAAGCTGAAAATGTAAGCTTTCCAACGATATACAATGTATTATAGGTTGTCATACAAAAAAAAAATTGAAAAAAATATCTGAAATTAAAGCTTTTTTTTTTGTTCTGATGCTGATTGATTAAAACATTTTATTCTTTTTCTAAGCAACTGAGAGATATGATTAGGGCATCGAATTAAAGCTGAAGATGTAAGCTTTCCAACGATATACAATGTATTATAGGTTGTCATACAAAAAAAAATTGAAAAAAATATCTGAAATGAAAGCTTTTTTTTTGTTCTCCAGCTGATTGATTAAAAATTTTGTTTTCTTTTTCTAAGCAACTGAGAGATATGATTAGGGCATCGAATTAAAGCTGAAGATGTAAGCTTTCCAACGATTTACAAATTATTATAGGTTGTTATACAAAAAAAAAATTGAAAAAAATATCTGAAATTAAAGCTTTTTTTTTTGTTCTCCAGCTGATTGATTAAAAAATTTTTATTCTTTTTTTGAAGCAACTGAGAGATATGATTAGGGCATTTAATTAAAGCTGAAAATGTAAGCTTTCCAACGATATACAATTTATTATAGGTTGTCATACAAAAAAAAATTGAAAAAAATATCTGAAATTAAAGCTTTTTTTTTGTTCTCCAGCTAATTGATTAAAAAATTTTATTCTTTTTTCTAAGTAACTGAGAGATATGATTAGGGCATTTAATTAAAGCTGAAGATGTAAGCTTTCCAACGATATACAATTTATTATAGGTTGTCATACAAAAAAAAATTGAAAAAAATATCTGAAATTAAAGCTTTTTTTTTTGTTCTCCAGCTGATTGATTAAAAAATTTTTATTCTTTTTTTGAAGCAACTGAGAGATATGATTAGGGCATTTAAATAAAGCTGAAAATGTAAGCTTTCCAACTATATACAATTTATTATAGGTTGTCATACAAAAAAAAAATTGAAAAAAAATATCTGAAATTAAAGCTTTTTTTTGTTCTCCAGCTGATTGATTAAAAAATTTTTATTCTTTTTTTGAAGCAACTGAGAGATATGATTAGGGCATTTAATTAAAGCTGAAAATGTAAGCTTTATAACGATATACAATTTATTATATGTTGTCATACAAAAAAAATTGAAAAAAATATCTGAAATTAAAGCTTTTTTTTTGTTCTCCAGCTGATTGATTAAAAAATTTTTATTCTTTTTTTGAAGCAACTGAGATATATGATTAGGGCATTAAATTAAAGCTGAAAATGTAATCTTTCCAATGATATACAATTTATTATAGGTTGTCATACAAACAAAAATTGAAAAAAATATCTGAAATTAAAGCTTTTTTTTTTGTTCTCCAGCTGATTGATTAAAAAATTTGTATTCTTTTTTCTAAGCAACTGAGAGATATGATTAGGGCATTTAATTAAAGCTGAAAATGTAAGCTTTCCAATGATATACAATTTATTATAGGTTGTCATACAAAAAAAAATTGAAAAAAATATCTGAAATTAAAGCTATTTTTTGTTCTGCAGCTGATTGATTAAAAAAATTTTATTCTTTTTTCTAAGCAACTGAGAGATATGATTAATGCATCTAATTAAAGCTGAAGATGTAAGCTTTCCAACGATATACAATTTATTATAGGTTGTCATACAAAAAAAAATGGAAAAAAATATCTGAAATTAAAGCTTTTTTTTTCGTTCTCCAGCTGATTGATTAAAAATTTTTATTCTTTTTTCTAAGCAACTGAGAGATATGATTGGGGCATCTAATTAAAGCTGAAGATGTAAGCTTTCCAACGATATACAATTGATTATAGGTTGTCATACAAAAAAAAATTGAAAAAAATATCTGAAATTAAAGCTTTTTTTTTTGTTCTCCAGCTCCAGCTCCAGCTCCAGCTGATTGATAAAAAAAAATTTATTCTTTTTTCTAAGCAACTGAGAGATATGATTAGGGCATTTAATTAAAGCTGAAAATGTAAGCGCTTTCCAACGATATACAATTTATTATAGGTTGTCATACAAAAAAAATTTGAAAAAAATATCTGAAATTAAAGCTTATTTTTTCGTTCTCAGCTGATTGATTAAAAAATTTTTATTCTTTTTTTGAAGCAACTGAGAGATATGATTATTGCATTTAATTAAAGCTGAAAATGTAAGCTTTCCAACGATATACAATTTATTATAGGTTGTCATACAAAAAAAAATTGAAAAAAATATCTGAAATTAAAGCTTTTTTTTTTGTTCTCCAGCTGATTGATTAAAAAAATTTTATTCTTTTTTTGAAGCAACTGAGAGATATGATTAGGGCATTTAATTAAAGCTGAAAATGTAAGCTTTCCAACGATATACAATTTATTATAGGTTGTCATAAAAAAAAAAATTGAAAAAAATATCTGAAATTAAAGCTTTTTTTTTTGTTCTCCAGCTGATTGATTAAAAAATTTTTATTCTTTTTTCTAAGCAACTGAGAGATATGATTAGGGCATTTAATTAAAGCTGAAAATGTAAGCTTTCCAACTATATACAATTTATTATAGGTTGTCATACAAAAAAAAATTGAAAAAAATATCTGAAATTAAAGCTTTTTTTTTTGTTCTCCAGCTGATTGATTAAAAAATTTTTATTCTTTTTTTCTAAGCAACTGAGAGATATGATTAGGGCATTTAATTAAAGCTGAAAATGTAAGCTTTTCAACGATATACAATTTATTATAGGTTGTCATACAAAAAAAAATTGAAAAAAATATCTGAAATTAAAGCTTTTTTTTTTTGTTCTCCTGCTGATTGATTAAAAAATTTTTATTCTTTTTTCTAAGCAACTGAGAGATATGATTAGGGCATTTAATTAAAGCTGAAAATGTAAGCTTTCCAACGATATACAATTTATTATAGGTTGTCATACAAAAAAAAAATTGAAAAAAATATCTGAAATTAAAGCTATTTTTTTGTTCTGCAGCTGATTGATTAAAAAAATTTTATTCTTTTTTCTAAGCAACTGAGAGATATGATTAGGGCATCTAATTAAAGCTGAAGATGTAAGCTTTCAAAAGATATACAATTTATTATAGGATGTCATACAAAAAAAAATGGAAAAAAATATCTGAAATTAAAGCTTTTTTTTTCGTTCCCCAGCTGATTGATTAAAAAATTTTTATTCTTTTTTCTAAGCAACTGAGAGATATGATAAGGGCATTTAATTAAAGCTGAAAATGTAAGCTTTCTAACGATATACAATTTATTATAGGTTGTCATACAAAAAAAAATTGAAAAAAATATCTGAAATTAAAGCTTTTTTTTTTGTTCTCCAGCTGATTGATTAAAAATTTTTATTCTTTTTTCTAAGCAACTGAGAGATATGATTAGGGCATCGAATTAAAGCTGAAGATGTAAGCTTTCCAACGATATACAATTTTTTATAGGTTGTCATACAAAAAAAAATTGAAAAAAATATCTGAAATTAAAGCTTTTTTTTTTGTTCTCCAGCTGATTGACTAAAAATTTTATTCTTTTTCTAAGCAACTGAGAGATATGATTAGGGCATCGAATTAAATCTGAAAATGTAAGCTTTCCAACGATATACAATGTATTATAGGTTGTCATACAAAAAAAAATTGAAAAAAATATCTGAAATGAAAGCTTTTTTTTTTGTTCTGCAGCTGATTGATTAAAAATTTTTATTCTTTTTTCTAAGCATCTGAGAGATATGATTAGGGCATTTAATTAAAGCTGAAAATGTAAGCTTTCCAACGATACACAATTTATTATAGGTTGTCATACAAAAAAAAATTGAAAAAAATATCTGAAACTAAAGCTTTTTTTTTTGTTCTCCAGCTGATTGATTAAAAAATTTTTATTCTTTTTTCTAAGCAACTGAGAGATATGATTAGGGCATTTAATTAAAGCTGAAAATGTAAGCTTTCCAACGATATACAATTTATTATAGGTTGTCATACAAAAAAAAATTGAAAAAAATATCTGAAATTAAAGCTTTTTTTTTTGTTCTCCAGCTGATTGATTAAAAAATTTTTATTCTTTTTTCTAAGCAACTGAGAGATATGATTAGGGCATTTAATTAAAGCTGGAAATGTAAGCTTTCCAACGATATACAATTTATTATAGGTTGTCATACAAAAAAAAAATTGAAAAAAATATCTGAAATTAAAGCTATTTTTTTGTTCTGCAGCTGATTGATTAAAAAAATTTTATTCTTTTTTCTAAGCAACTGAGAGATATGATTAGGGCATCTAATTAAAGCTGAAGATGTAAGCTTTCAAACGATATACAATTTATTATAGGATGTCATACAAAAAAAAATGGAAAAAAATATCTGAAATTAAAGCTTTTTTTTTCGTTCCCCAGCTGATTGATTAAAAATTTTTATTCTTTTTTCTAAGCAACTGAGAGATATGATTAGGGCATCGAATTAAAGCTGAAGATGTAAGCTTTCCAACGATATACAATTTTTTATAGGTTGTCATACAAAAAAAAATTGAAAAAAATATCTGAAATTAAAGCTTTTTTTTTTGTTCTCCAGCTGATTGACTAAAAATTTTATTCTTTTTCTAAGCAACTGAGAGATATGATTAGGGCATCGAATTAAATCTGAAAATGTAAGCTTTCCAACGATATACAATGTATTATAGGTTGTCATACAAAAAAAAATTGAAAAAAATATCTGAAATGAAAGCTTTTTTTTTTGTTCTGCAGCTGATTGATTAAAAATTTTTATTCTTTTTTCTAAGCAACTGAGAGATATGATTAGGGCATTTAATTAAAGTTGAAGATGTAAGCTTTCCAACGATTTACAATTTATTATAGGTTGTCATACAAAAAAAAATTGAAAAAAATATCTGAAATTAAAGCTTTTTTTTTTGTTCTCCAGCTGATTGATTAAAAAAATTTTATTCTTTTTTTGAAGCAACTGAGAGATATGATTAGGGCATTTAATTAAAGCTGAAAATGTAAGCTTTCCAACGATATACAATTTATTATAGGTTGTCATACAAAAAAAAATTGAAAAAAATATCTGAAATTAAAGCTTTTTTTTTTCTTCTCCAGCTGATTGATTAAAAAATTTTTATTCTTTTTTTGAAGCAACTGAGAGATATGATTAGGGCATTTAATTAAAGCTGAAAATGTAAGCTTTCCAACGATATACAATTTATTATAGGTTGTCATACAAAAAAAAATTGAAAAAAATATCTGAAATTAAAGCTATTTTTTTTTTGTTCTCCAGCTGATTGATTAAAAAATGTTTATTCTTTTTTCTAAGCAACTGAGAGATATGATTAGGGCATTTAATTAAAGCTGAAAATGTAAGCTTTCCAACGATATACAATTTATTATAGGTTGTCATACAAAAAAAAATTGAAAAAAATATCTGAAATTAAAGCTTTTTTTTTTGTTCTCCAGCTGATTGATTAAAAAATTTTTATTCTTTTTTCTAAGCAACTGAGAGATATGATTAGGGCATTTAATTAAAGCTGAAAATGTAAGCTTTCCAACGATATACAATTTATTATAGGTTGTCATACAAAAAAAAAATTGAAAAAAATATCTGAAATTAAAGCTATTTTTTTGTTCTGCAGCTGATTGCTTAAAAAAAAATTTATTCTTTTTTCTAAGCAACTGAAAGATATGATTAGGGCATCTTATTAAAGCTGAAGATGTAAGCTTTCCAACGATATACAATTTATTATAGGTTGTCATACAAAAAAAAATGGAAAAAAATATCTGAAATGAAAGCTTTTTTTTCGTTCTCCAGCTGATTGATTAAAAAATTTGTATTCTTTTTTCTAAGCAACTGAGAGATATGATTAGGGCATTTAATTAAAGCTGAAAATGTAAGCTTTCCAACGATATACAATTTATTATAGGTTGTCATACATAAAAAAAATTGAAAAAAGTATCTGAAATTAAAGCTTTTTTTTTTTGTTCTCCAGCTGATTGATTAAAAATTTTTATTCTTTTTCTAAGCAACTGAGAGATATGATTAGGGCATTTAATTAAAGCTGAAGATATAAGCTTTCCAACGATATACAATTTATTATAGGTTGTCATACAAAAAAAAATTGAAAAAAATATCTGAAATTAAAGCTTTTTTTTTTGTTCTCCAGCTGATTGATTAAAAAATTTTTATTCTTTTTTCTAAGCAACTGAGAGATATGATTAGGCCATTTAATTAAGGCTGAAAATGTAAGCTTTCCAACTTATACAATTTATTATAGGTTGTCATACAAAAAAAAATTGAAAAAAAATATCTGAAATTAAAGCTTTTTTTTTTGTTCTCCAGCTGATTGATTAAAAAATTTTTATTCTTTTTTCTAAGCAACTGAGAGATATGATAAGGGCATTTAAGTAAAGCTGAAAATGTAAGCTTTTCAACGATATACAATTTATTATAGGTTGTCATACAAAAAAAAATTGAAAAAAATATCTGAAATTAAAGCTTTTTTTTTTGTTCTCCAGCTGATTGATTAAAAAATTTTTATTCTTTTTTCTAAGCAACTGAGAGATATGATTAGGGCATTTAATTAAAGCTGAAAATGTAAGCTTTCCAACGATATACAATTTATTATAGGTTGTCATACAAAAAAAAAATTGAAAAAAATATCTGAAATTAAAGCTATTTTTTTGTTCTGCAGCTGATTGATTAAAAAAATTTTATTCTTTTTTCTAAGCAACTGAGAGATATGATTAGGGCATCTAATTAAAGCTGAAGATGTAAGCTTTCAAACGATATACAATTTATTATAGGATGTCATACAAAAAAAAATGGAAAAAAATATCTGAAATTAAAGCTTTTTTTTCGTTCCCCAGCTGATTGATTAAAAAATTTTTATTCTTTTTTCTAAGCAACTGAGAGATATGATTAGGGCATTTAATTAAAGCTAAAAATGTAAGCTTTCCAACGATATACAATTTATTATAGGTTGTCATACAAAAAAAAATTGAAAAAAATATCTGAAATTAAAGCTTTTTTTTTTTGTTCTCCAGCTGATTGATTAAAAATTTTTATTCTTTTTTCTAAGCAACTGAGAGATATGATTAGGGCATCGAATTAAAGCTGAAGATGTAAGCTTTCCAACGATATACAATTTTTTATAGGTTGTCATACAAAAAAAATTGAAAAAAATATCTGAAATTAAAGCTTTTTTTTTGTTCTCCAGCTGATTGATTAAAAATTTTATTCTTTTTCTAAGCAACTGAGAGATATGTTTAGGGCATCAAATTAAATCTGAAAATGTAAGCTTTCCAACGATATACAATGTATTATAGGTTGTCATACAAAAAAAATTGAAAAAAATATCTGAAATGAAAGCTTTTTTTTTTTGTTCTGCAGCTGATTGATTAAAAATTTTTATTCTTTTTTCTAAGCAACTGAGAGATATGATTAGGGCATTTAATTAAAGTTGAAGATGTAAGCTTTCCAACGATTTACAATTTATTATAGGTTGTCATACAAAAAAAAATTGAAAAAAATATCTGAAATTAAAGCTTTTTTTTTTGTTCTCCAGCTGATTGATTAAAAAAAATTTATTCTTTTTTTGAAGCAACTGAGAGATATGATTAGGGCATTTAATTAAAGCTGAAAATGTAAGCTTTCCAACGATATACAATTTATTATAGGTTGTCATACAAAAAAAAATTGAAAAAAATATGTATCTGAAATTAAAGCTTTTTTTTTTGTTCTCCAGCTCATTGATTAAAAAATTTTTATTCTTTTTTCTAAGCAACTGAGAGATATGATTAGGGCATTTAATTAAAGCTGAAAATGTAAGCTTTCCAACGATATACAATTTATTATAGGTTGTCATACAAAAAAAAATTGAAAAAAATATCTGAAATTAAAGCTTTTTTTTTTGTTCTCCAGCTGATTGATTAAAAAATTTTTATTCTTTTTTCTAAGCAACTGAGAGATATGATTAGGGCATTTAATTAAAGCTGAAAATGTAAGCTTTCCAACGATATACAATGTATTATAGGTTGTCATACAAAAAAAAATTGAAAAAAATATCTGAAATTAAAGCTTTTTTTTTTGTTCTCCAGCTGATTGATTAAAAGATTTTTATTCTTTTTTCTAAGCAACTGAGAGATATGATTAGGGCATTTAATTAAAGCTGAAAATGTAAGCTTTCCAACGATATACAATTTATT
This sequence comes from Episyrphus balteatus, assembly GCF_945859705.1. Taxonomy (NCBI): domain Eukaryota; kingdom Metazoa; phylum Arthropoda; class Insecta; order Diptera; family Syrphidae; genus Episyrphus; species Episyrphus balteatus. The sequence continues at coordinate 106,157,158 of NC_079136.1, forward strand.
ATAGGTTGTCATACAAAAAAAAATTGAAAAAAATATCTGAAATTAAAGCTATTTTTTTGTTCTGCAGCTGATTGATTAAAAAAAAACTTATTCTTTTTTCTAAGCAACTGAAAGATATGATTAGGGCATCTTATTAAAGCTGAAGATGTAAGCTTTCCAACGATATACAATTTATTATAGGTTGTCATACAAAAAAAAATGGAAAAAAATATCCGAAATGAAAGCTTTTTTTTTTGTTCTCCAGCTGATTGATTAAAAAATTTTTCTTCTTTTTTCTAAGCAACTGAGAGATATGATTAGGGCGTTTAATTAAAGCTGAAGATGTAAGCTTTCCAACGATATACAATTTATTATAGGTTGTCATACAAAAAAAAAATATCTGAAATTAAAACTTTTTTTTTTGTTCTCCAGCTGATTGATTAAAAAATTTTTATTCTTTTTTCTAAGCAACTGAGAGATATGATAAGGGCATTTAATTAAAGCTGAAAATGTAAGCTTTCCAACGATATACAATTTATTATAGGTTGTCATACAAAAAAAAATTGAAAAAAATATCTGAAATTAAAGCTTTTTTTTTTGTTCTCCAGCTGATTGATTAAAAAATTTGTAGTGTTTTTTCTAAGCAACTGAGAGATATGATTAGGGCATTTAATTAAAGCTGAAAATGTAAGCTTTCCAACGATATACAATTTATTATAGGTTGTCATACAAAAAAAAATTGAAAAAAGTATCTGAAATTAAAGTTTTTTTTTTTGTTCTCCAGCTGATTGATTAAAAATTTTTATTCTTTTTTCTAAGCAACTGAGAGATATGATTAGGGCATCGATTTAAAGCTGAAGATATAAGCTTTCCAACGATATACAATTTATTATAGGTTGTCATACAAAAAAAAATTGAAAAAAATATCTGAAATTAAAGCTTTTTTTTTGTTCTCCAGCTGATTGATTAAAAATTTTTATTCTTTTTTCTAAGCAACTGAGAGATATGATTAGGCCATTTAATTAAAGCTGAAGATGTAAACTTTCCAACGATTTACAATTTATTATAGGTTGTCATACAAAAAAATAAATTGAAAAAAATATCTGAAATTAAAGCTTTTTTTTTTGTTCTCCTGCTGATTGATTAAAAAATTTTATTCTTTTTCTAAGCAACTGAGAGATATGATTAGGCCATTTAATTAAAGCTGAAGATGTAAGCTTTCCAACGATATACAATTTATTATAGGTTGTCATACAAGAAAAAATTGAAAAAAATATCTGAAATGAAAGCTTTTTTTTTTGTTCTCCAGCTGATTGATTAAAAATTTTTTATTCTTTTTTCTAAGCAACTGAGAGATATGATTAGGGCATTTAATTAAAGCTGAAAATGTAAGCTTTCCAACGATATACAATTTATTATAGGTTGTCATACAAAAAAAAAATATCTGAAATTAAAGCTTTTTTTTTTGTTCTCCAGCTGATTGATTAAAAAATTTTTATTCTTTTTTCTAAGCAACTGAGAGATATGATTAGGGCATTTAATTAAAGCTGAAAATGTAAGCTTTCCAACGATATACAATTTATTATAGATTGTCATACAAAAAAAAATTGAAAAAAATATCTGAAATTAAAGCTTTTTTTTTTTGTTCTCCAGCTGATTGATTAAAAAAAATTTATTTTTTTTTCTAAGCAACTGAGAGATATGATTAGGGCATTTAATTAAAGCTGAAAATGTAAGCTTTCCAACGATATACAATTTATTATAGGTTGTCATACAAAAAAAAATTGAAAAAAATATCTGAAATTAAAGTTTTTTTTTTGTTCTCCAGCTGATTGATTAAAAAATTTTTATTCTTTTTTCTAAGCAACTGAGAGATATGATTAGGGCATCGAATTAAAGCTGAAGATGTAAGCTTTCCAACGATATACAATTTATTATAGGTTGTCATACAAAAAAAAATTGAAAAAAATATCTGAAATTAAAGCTTTTTTTTTGTTCTCCAGCTGATTGATTAAAAATTTATATTCTTTTTTCTAAGCAACTGAGAGATATGATTAGGCCATTTAATTAAAGCTGAAGATGTAAACTTTCCAACGATTTACAATTTATTATAGGTTGTCATACAAAAAAAAATGGAAAAAAATATCTGAAATGAAAGCTTTTTTTTTCGTTCTCCAGCTGATTGATTAAAAAATTTGTATTCTTTTTTCTAAGCAACTGAGAGAAATGATTAGGGCATTTAATTAAAGCTGAAAATGTAAGCTTTCCAACGATATACAATTTATTATAGGTTGTCATACAAAAAAAAAAATGAAAAAAATATCTGAAATTAAAGCTTTTTTTTTGTTCTCCAGCTGATTGATTAAAAAATTTTTCTTCTTTTTTCTAAGCAACTGAGAGATATGATTAGGGCGTTTAATTAAAGCTGAAGATGTAAGCTTTCCAACGATATACAATTTATTATAGGTTGTCATACAAAAAAAAAATATCTGAAATTAAAACTTTTTTTTTTGTTCTCCAGCTGATTGATTAAAAAATTTTTATTCTTTTTTCTAAGCAACTGAGAGATATGATAAGGGCATTTAATTAAAGCTGAAAATGTAAGCTTTCCAACGATATACAATTTATTATAGGTTGTCATACAAAAAAAAATTGAAAAAAATATCTGAAATTAAAGCTTTTTTTTTTGTTCTCCAGCTGATTGATTAAAAAATTTGTAGTGTTTTTTCTAAGCAACTGAGAGATATGATTAGGGCATTTAATTAAAGCTGAAAATGTAAGCTTTCCAACGATATACAATTGATTATAGGTTGTCATACAAAAAAAAAATTGAAAAAAATATCTGAAATTAAAGCTTTTTTTTTTTGTTCTCCAGCTGATTGATTAAAAAATTTTTATTCTTTTTTTGAAGCAACTGAGAGATATGATTAGGGCATTTAATTAAAGCTGAAAATGTAAGCTTTCCAACGATGTACAATTTATTATAGATTGTCATACAAAAAAATAGGAAAAAATTTCTGAAATTAAAGCTTTTTTTTTTGTTCTCCAGCTGATTGATTAAAAAATTATTATTCTTTTTTCTAAGCAATTGAGAGATATGATTAGGGCATTTAATTAAAGCTGAAAATGTAAGCTTTCCAACGATATACAATTTATTATAGGTTGTCATACAAAAAAAAATTGAAAAAAATATCTGAAATTAAAGCTTTTTTTTTTTGTTCTCCAGCTGATTGATTAAAACATTTTTATTCTTTTTTCTAAGCAACTGAGAGATATGATTAGGGCATCGAATTAAAGCTGAAGATGTAAGCTTTCCAACGATATACAATTTATTATAGGTTGTCATACAAAAAAAAATGGAAAAAAATATCTGAAATTAAAACTTTTTTTTTTGTTCTCCAGCTGATTGATTAAAAAATTTTTATTCTTTTTTCTAAGAAACTGAGAGATATGATTAGGGCATTTAATTAAAGCTGAAAATGTAAGCTTTCCAACGATATACAATTTATTATAGGTTGTCATACAAAAAAAAATTGAAAAAAATATCTGAAATTAAAGCTTTTTTTTTTGTTCTCCAGCTGATTGATTAAAAATTTTTATTCTTTTTTCTAAGCAACTGAGAGATATGATTAGGGCATCGAATTAAAGCTGAAGATGTAAGCTTTCCAACGATATACAATTTTTTATAGGTTGTCATACAAAAAAAAAGTTGAAAAAAATATCTGAAATTAAAGCTTTTTTTTTTTTGTTCTCCAGCTGATTGATTAAAAAATTTTTATTCTTTTTTCTAAGCAACTGAGAGATATGATTAGGGCATTTAATTAAAGCTGAAAATGTAAGCTTTCCAACGATATACAATTTATTATAGATTGTCATACAAAAAAAAATTGAAAAAAATATCTGAAATTAAAGCTTTTTTTTTTTGTTCTCCAGCTGATTGATTAAAACATTTTTATTTTTTTTTGAAGCAACTGAGAGATATGATTAGGGCATTTAATTAAAGCTGAAAATGTAAGCTTTCCAACGATATACAATTTATTATAGGTTGTCATACAAAAAAAATGGAAAAAAATATCTGAAATTAAAACTTTTTTTTTTGTTCTCCAGCTGATTGATTAAAAAATTTTTATTCTTTTTTCTAAGCAACTGAGAGATATGATTAGGGCATTTAATTAAAGCTGAAAATGTAAGCTTTCCAACGATATACAATTTATTATAGGGTCAATGTGGGTAAATGTAAACAATTTCATGTCATTTTTTTCTTTCGACTTTAGATTTTTTTATGTTTTCACGGAACAACTTGAATGGTATCTTCAAATGCAAATATGAAATGATGGCAATTCTTCTATATAAATATAAACAAATATTTCCCAAATTGTTTACATTACTGTCAAATATGGCATGTTTACAAATACCCCACCATGTTTGTGTTTTTTTGCAAATTCGGGGTAAATGTAAACGGTGGTTTAAAATGAAGAATTTCGTCTTTATCATATGGATAACAACTTGAAAAACGTTCAAGAAGGTATTTGACAAAAACTTTTTCAAATTCCAATAAAAGTTTTTGTTTTCTTCCTTTGATTCTTTATATAGGCGCCCAATATGCATCCTGAGCAGCTCTGAACGTCATATTTTTTGTTTTTTTACGTCAAAGACCGATTTTGCAACATCATCCACTGAAAATGATGGTGTTGGCTACTTTAAAATGTGACTCCGCTGCACTTTAGCAATAGTAATTGACTAAAAATACGTTATTTTTATTAAAACCAATAATTTCAGCAAAAATATATGTTTATTTTTACCCCCAGAATACGTTGTTTACATTTACCCATTATGAAAAATATTCTGGGGTAAATGTAAACACATGCAAATCGACATAAATGTCCTGTATTTTAAAATTTGCTTGTATCACATAGAATCTACATCAAAATTAAAAACAAAAAAGTATTTGCAAATTATACTGACTTAATTGAATCTGCAAAAATATTTAATTTTTCTGAAAGACTAACGACTTGTTTGACACTTTAAAAAATTATCTTTCACGGAAAATACGCTCGTCGAATGAATTCTCTCTTGACAGCAATGAGCTTGACGTATAAGTTAAAAGATACATGCGTCCGCGATTTGTACTTATGTATGCATCAAAGAGATTTAACTGAAGCTTGTTATGAGCCATGTTCTCATTTACCCCTGTTTACATTTACCCACATTGACCCTAGGTTGTCATACAAAAAAAAATTGAAAAAAATATCTGAAATTAAAGCTTTTTTTTTTGTTCTCCAGCTGATTGATTAAAAAATTTTTATTTTTTTTTTTTGAAGCAACTGAGAGATATGATTAGGGCATTTAATTGAAGCTGAAAATGTAAGCTTTCCAACGATATACAATTTATTATAGATTGTCATACAAAAAAAAATTGAAAAAAATATCTGAAATTAAAGCTTTTTTTTTTTGTTCTCCAGCTGATTGATTAAAAAATTTGTATTCTTTTTTCTAAGCAATTGAGAGATATGATTAGGGCATTTAATTAAAGCTGAAAATGTAAGCTTTCCAACGATATACAGTTTATTATAGATTGTCATACAAAAAAAAATTGAAAAAAATATCTGAAATTAAAGCTTTTTTTTTTGTTCTCCAGCTGATTGATTAAAAAATTTTTATTTTTTTTTTGAAGCAACTGAGAGATATGATTAGGGCATTTAATTAAAGCTGAAAATGTAAGCTTTCCAACGATATACAATTTATTATAGATTGTCATACAAAAAAAAATTGAAAAAAATATCTGAAATTAAAGCTTTTTTTTGTTCTCCAGCTGATTGATTAAAAAATTTTTATTCTTTTTTCTAAGCAACTGAGAGATATGATTAGGGCATTTAATTAAAGCTGAAAATGTAAGCTTTCCAACGATATACAATTTATTATAGGTTGTCATACAAAAAAAAATTGAAAAAAATATCTGAAATTAAAGCTTTTTTTTTTTGTTCTCCAGCTGATTGATTAAAACATTTTTATTTTTTTTGAAGCAACTGAGAGATATGATTAGGGCATTTAATTAAAGCTGAAAATGTAAGCTTTCCAACGATATACAATTTATTATAGGTTGTCATACAAAAAAAAATTGAAAAAAATATCTGAAATTAAAGTTTTTTTTTTGTTCTCCAGCTGATTGATTAAAACATTTTTATTTTTTTTTTGAAGCAACTGAGAGATATGATTAGGGCATGGAATTAAAGCTGAAGATGTAAGCTTTCCAACGATATACAATTTATTATAGGTTGTCATACAAAAAAAAATTGAAAAAAATATCTGAAATTAAAGCTTTTTTTTTGTTCTCCAGCTGATTGATTAAAAATTTTTATTCTTTTTTCTAAGCAACTGAGAGATATGATTAGGCCATTTAATTAAAGCTGAAGATGTAAACTTTCCAACGATTTACAAGTTATTATAGGTTGTCATACAAAAAAAAATGGAAAAAAATATCTGAAATGAAAGCTTTTTTTTTGTTCTCCAGCTGATTGATTAAAAAATTTTTATTCTTTTTTCTAAGCAACTGAGAGATATGATTAGGGCATTTAATTAAAGCTGAAAATGTAAGCTTTCCAACGATATACAATTTATTATAGATTGTCATACAAAAAAAAATTGAAAAAAATATCTGAAATTAAAGCTTTTTTTTTTGTTCTCCAGCTGATTGATTAAAACATTTTTATTTTTTTTTTGAAGCAACTGAGAGATATGATTAGGGCATTTAATTAAAGCTGAAAATATAAGCTTTCCAACGATGTACAATTTATTATAGGTTGTCATACAAAAAAAAATTGAAAAAAATATCTGAAATTAAAGTTTTTTTTTTGTTCTCCAGCTGATTGATTAAAAAATTTTTATTCTTTTTTTGAAGCAACTGAGAGATATCATTAGGGCATGGAATTAAAGCTGAAGATGTAAGCTTTCCAACGATATACATATATATCTCCAGCTCATTGATTAAAAAATTTTTATTCTTTTTTCTAAGCAACTGAGAGATATGATTAGGGCATTTAATTAAAGCTGAAAATGTAAGCTTTCCAACGATATACAATTTATTATAGGTTGTCATACAAAAAAAAATTGAAAAAAATATCTGAAATTAAAGCTTTTTTTTTTGTTCTCCAGCTGATTGATTAAAAAATTTTTATTCTTTTTTCTAAGCAACTGAGAGATATGATTAGGGCATTTAATTAAAGCTGAAAATGTAAGCTTTCCAACGATATACAATTTATTATAGGTTGTCATACAAAAAAAAATTGAAAAAAATATCTGAAATTAAAGCTTTTTTTTTTGTTCTCCAGCTGATTGATTAAAAGATTTTTATTCTTTTTTCTAAGCAACTGAGAGATATGATTAGGGCATTTAATTAAAGCTGAAAATGTAAGCTTTCCAACGATATACAATTTATTATAGGTTGTCATACAAAAAAAAATTGAAAAAAATATCTGAAATTAAAGTTTTTTTTTTTGTTCTCCAGCTGATTGATTAAAAATTTTTATTCTTTTTTCTAAGCAACTGAGAGATATGATTAGGGCATCGATTTAAAGCTGAAGATATAAGCTTTCCAACGATATACAATTTATTATAGGTTGTCATACAAAAAAAAATTGAAAAAAATATCTGAAATTAAAGCTTTTTTTTTGTTCTCCAGCTGATTGATTAAAAATTTTTATTCTTTTTTCTAAGCAACTGAGAGATATGATTAGGCCATTTAATTAAAGCTGAAGATGTAAACTTTCCAACGATTTACAATTTATTATAGGTTGTCATACAAAAAAATAAATTGAAAAAAATATCTGAAATTAAAGCTTTTTTTTTTGTTCTCCTGCTGATTGATTAAAAAATTTTATTCTTTTTCTAAGCAACTGAGAGATATGATTAGGCCATTTAATTAAAGCTGAAGATGTAAGCTTTCCAACGATATACAATTTATTATAGGTTGTCATACAAGAAAAAATTGAAAAAAATATCTGAAATGAAAGCTTTTTTTTTTGTTCTCCAGCTGATTGATTAAAAAATTTTTATTCTTTTTTCTAAGCAACTGAGAGATATGATTAGGACATTTAATTAAAGCTGAAGATGTAAGCTTTCCAACGATATACAATTTATTATAGGTTGTCATACAAAAAAAAATTGAAAAAAATATCTGAAATGAAAGCTTTTTTTTTTGTTCTCCAGCTGATTGATTAAAAATTTTTTATTCTTTTTTCTAAGCAACTGAGAGATATGATTAGGGCATTTAATTAAAGCTGAAAATGTAAGCTTTCCAACGATATACAATTTATTATAGGTTGTCATACAAAAAAAAAATATCTGAAATTAAAGCTTTTTTTTTTGTTCTCCAGCTGATTGATTAAAAAATTTTTATTCTTTTTTCTAAGCAACTGAGAGATATGATTAGGGCATTTAATTAAAGCTGAAAATGTAAGCTTTCCAACGATATACAATTTATTATAGATTGTCATACAAAAAAAAATTGAAAAAAATATCTGAAATTAAAGCTTTTTTTTTTTGTTCTCCAGCTGATTGATTAAAAAAAATTTATTTTTTTTTCTAAGCAACTGAGAGATATGATTAGGGCATTTAATTAAAGCTGAAAATGTAAGCTTTCCAACGATATACAATTTATTATAGGTTGTCATACAAAAAAAAATTGAAAAAAATATCTGAAATTAAAGTTTTTTTTTTGTTCTCCAGCTGATTGATTAAAAAATTTTTATTCTTTTTTCTAAGCAACTGAGAGATATGATTAGGGCATCGAATTAAAGCTGAAGATGTAAGCTTTCCAACGATATACAATTTATTATAGGTTGTCATACAAAAAAAAATTGAAAAAAATATCTGAAATTAAAGCTTTTTTTTTGTTCTCCAGCTGATTGATTAAAAATTTATATTCTTTTTTCTAAGCAACTGAGAGATATGATTAGGCCATTTAATTAAAGCTGAAGATGTAAACTTTCCAACGATTTACAATTTATTATAGGTTGTCATACAAAAAAAAATGGAAAAAAATATCTGAAATGAAAGCTTTTTTTTTCGTTCTCCAGCTGATTGATTAAAAAATTTGTATTCTTTTTTCTAAGCAACTGAGAGAAATGATTAGGGCATTTAATTAAAGCTGAAAATGTAAGCTTTCCAACGATATACAATTTATTATAGGTTGTCATACAAAAAAAAAAATGAAAAAAATATCTGAAATTAAAGCTTTTTTTTTGTTCTCCAGCTGATTGATTAAAAAATTTTTCTTCTTTTTTCTAAGCAACTGAGAGATATGATTAGGGCGTTTAATTAAAGCTGAAGATGTAAGCTTTCCAACGATATACAATTTATTATAGGTTGTCATACAAAAAAAAAATATCTGAAATTAAAACTTTTTTTTTTGTTCTCCAGCTGATTGATTAAAAAATTTTTATTCTTTTTTCTAAGCAACTGAGAGATATGATAAGGGCATTTAATTAAAGCTGAAAATGTAAGCTTTCCAACGATATACAATTTATTATAGGTTGTCATACAAAAAAAAATTGAAAAAAATATCTGAAATTAAAGCTTTTTTTTTTGTTCTCCAGCTGATTGATTAAAAAATTTGTAGTCTTTTTTCTAAGCAACTGAGAGATATGATTAGGGCATTTAATTAAAGCTGAAAATGTAAGCTTTCCAACGATATACAATTGATTATAGGTTGTCATACAAAAAAAAAATTGAAAAAAATATCTGAAATTAAAGCTTTTTTTTTTTGTTCTCCAGCTGATTGATTAAAAAATTTTTATTCTTTTTTTGAAGCAACTGAGAGATATGATTAGGGCATTTAATTAAAGCTGAAAATGTAAGCTTTCCAACGATGTACAATTTATTATAGATTGTCATACAAAAAAATAGGAAAAAATTTCTGAAATTAAAGCTTTTTTTTTTGTTCTCCAGCTGATTGATTAAAAAATTATTATTCTTTTTTCTAAGCAATTGAGAGATATGATTAGGGCATTTAATTAAAGCTGAAAATGTAAGCTTTCCAACGATATACAATTTATTATAGGTTGTCATACAAAAAAAAATTGAAAAAAATATCTGAAATTAAAGCTTTTTTTTTTTGTTCTCCAGCTGATTGATTAAAACATTTTTATTCTTTTTTCTAAGCAACTGAGAGATATGATTAGGGCATCGAATTAAAGCTGAAGATGTAAGCTTTCCAACGATATACAATTTATTATAGGTTGTCATACAAAAAAAAATGGAAAAAAATATCTGAAATTAAAACTTTTTTTTTTGTTCTCCAGCTGATTGATTAAAAAATTTTTATTCTTTTTTCTAAGAAACTGAGAGATATGATTAGGGCATTTAATTAAAGCTGAAAATGTAAGCTTTCCAACGATATACAATTTATTATAGGTTGTCATACAAAAAAAAATTGAAAAAAATATCTGAAATTAAAGCTTTTTTTTTTGTTCTCCAGCTGATTGATTAAAAATTTTTATTCTTTTTTCTAAGCAACTGAGAGATATGATTAGGGCATCGAATTAAAGCTGAAGATGTAAGCTTTCCAACGATATACAATTTTTTATAGGTTGTCATACAAAAAAAAAGTTGAAAAAAATATCTGAAATTAAAGCTTTTTTTTTTTTGTTCTCCAGCTGATTGATTAAAAAATTTTTATTCTTTTTTCTAAGCAACTGAGAGATATGATTAGGGCATTTAATTAAAGCTGAAAATGTAAGCTTTCCAACGATATACAATTTATTATAGATTGTCATACAAAAAAAAATTGAAAAAAATATCTGAAATTAAAGCTTTTTTTTTTTGTTCTCCAGCTGATTGATTAAAACATTTTTATTTTTTTTTGAAGCAACTGAGAGATATGATTAGGGCATTTAATTAAAGCTGAAAATGTAAGCTTTCCAACGATATACAATTTATTATAGGTTGTCATACAAAAAAAATGGAAAAAAATATCTGAAATTAAAACTTTTTTTTTTGTTCTCCAGCTGATTGATTAAAAAATTTTTATTCTTTTTTCTAAGCAACTGAGAGATATGATTAGGGCATTTAATTAAAGCTGAAAATGTAAGCTTTCCAACGATATACAATTTATTATAGGGTCAATGTGGGTAAATGTAAACAATTTCATGTCATTTTTTTCTTTCGACTTTAGATTTTTTTATGTTTTCACGGAACAACTTGAATGGTATCTTCAAATGCAAATATGAAATGATGGCAATTCTTCTATATAAATATAAACAAATATTTCCCAAATTGTTTACATTACTGTCAAATATGGCATGTTTACAAATACCCCACCATGTTTGTGTTTTTTTGCAAATTCGGGGTAAATGTAAACGGTGGTTTAAAATGAAGAATTTCGTCTTTATCATATGGATAACAACTTGAAAAACGTTCAAGAAGGTATTTGACAAAAACTTTTTCAAATTCCAATAAAAGTTTTTGTTTTCTTCCTTTGATTCTTTATATAGGCGCCCAATATGCATCCTGAGCAGCTCTGAACGTCATATTTTTTGTTTTTTTACGTCAAAGACCGATTTTGCAACATCATCCACTGAAAATGATGGTGTTGGCTACTTTAAAATGTGACTCCGCTGCACTTTAGCAATAGTAATTGACTAAAAATACGTTATTTTTATTAAAACCAATAATTTCAGCAAAAATATATGTTTATTTTTACCCCCAGAATACGTTGTTTACATTTACCCATTATGAAAAATATTCTGGGGTAAATGTAAACACATGCAAATCGACATAAATGTCCTGTATTTTAAAATTTGCTTGTATCACATAGAATCTACATCAAAATTAAAAACAAAAAAGTATTTGCAAATTATACTGACTTAATTGAATCTGCAAAAATATTTAATTTTTCTGAAAGACTAACGACTTGTTTGACACTTTAAAAAATTATCTTTCACGGAAAATACGCTCGTCGAATGAATTCTCTCTTGACAGCAATGAGCTTGACGTATAAGTTAAAAGATACATGCGTCCGCGATTTGTACTTATGTATGCATCAAAGAGATTTAACTGAAGCTTGTTATGAGCCATGTTCTCATTTACCCCTGTTTACATTTACCCACATTGACCCTAGGTTGTCATACAAAAAAAAATTGAAAAAAATATCTGAAATTAAAGCTTTTTTTTTTGTTCTCCAGCTGATTGATTAAAAAATTTTTATTTTTTTTTTTTGAAGCAACTGAGAGATATGATTAGGGCATTTAATTGAAGCTGAAAATGTAAGCTTTCCAACGATATACAATTTATTATAGATTGTCATACAAAAAAAAATTGAAAAAAATATCTGAAATTAAAGCTTTTTTTTTTTGTTCTCCAGCTGATTGATTAAAAAATTTGTATTCTTTTTTCTAAGCAATTGAGAGATATGATTAGGGCATTTAATTAAAGCTGAAAATGTAAGCTTTCCAACGATATACAGTTTATTATAGATTGTCATACAAAAAAAAATTGAAAAAAATATCTGAAATTAAAGCTTTTTTTTTTGTTCTCCAGCTGATTGATTAAACAATTTTTATTCTTTTTTCTAAGCAACTGAGAGATATGATTAGGGCATTTAATTAAAGCTGAAAATGTAAGCTTTCCAACGATATACAATTTATTATAGGTTGTCATACAAAAAAAAATTGAAAAAAATATCTGAAATTAAAGCTTTTTTTTTTTGTTCTCCAGCTGATTGATTAAAACATTTTTATTTTTTTTGAAGCAACTGAGAGATATGATTAGGGCATTTAATTAAAGCTGAAAATGTAAGCTTTCCAACGATATACAATTTATTATAGGTTGTCATACAAAAAAAAATTGAAAAAAATATCTGAAATTAAAGTTTTTTTTTTGTTCTCCAGCTGATTGATTAAAACATTTTTATTTTTTTTTTGAAGCAACTGAGAGATATGATTAGGGCATGGAATTAAAGCTGAAGATGTAAGCTTTCCAACGATATACAATTTATTATAGGTTGTCATACAAAAAAAAATTGAAAAAAATATCTGAAATTAAAGCTTTTTTTTTGTTCTCCAGCTGATTGATTAAAAATTTTTATTCTTTTTTCTAAGCAACTGAGAGATATGATTAGGCCATTTAATTAAAGCTGAAGATGTAAACTTTCCAACGATTTACAAGTTATTATAGGTTGTCATACAAAAAAAAATGGAAAAAAATATCTGAAATGAAAGCTTTTTTTTTGTTCTCCAGCTGATTGATTAAAAAATTTTTATTCTTTTTTCTAAGCAACTGAGAGATATGATTAGGGCATTTAATTAAAGCTGAAAATGTAAGCTTTCCAACGATATACAATTTATTATAGATTGTCATACAAAAAAAAATTGAAAAAAATATCTGAAATTAAAGCTTTTTTTTTTGTTCTCCAGCTGATTGATTAAAACATTTTTATTTTTTTTTTGAAGCAACTGAGAGATATGATTAGGGCATTTAATTAAAGCTGAAAATATAAGCTTTCCAACGATATACAATTTATTATAGGTTGTCATACAAAAAAAAATTGAAAAAAATATCTGAAATTAAAGTTTTTTTTTTGTTCTCCAGCTGATTGATTAAAAAATTTTTATTCTTTTTTTGAAGCAACTGAGAGATATCATTAGGGCATGGAATTAAAGCTGAAGATGTAAGCTTTCCAACGATATACAATTTATTATAGGTTGTCATACAAAAAAAAATTGAAAAAAATATCTGAAATTAAAGCTTTTTTTTTGTTCTCCAGCTGATTGATTAAAAAATTTGTATTCTTTTTTCTAAGCAACTGAGAGATATGATTAGGGCATTTAATTAAAGCTGAAAATGTAAGCTTTCCAACGATATACAATTTATTATAGGTTGTCATACAAAAAAAAAATGAAAAAAATATCTGAAATTAAACCTTTTTTTTGTTCTCCAGCTGATTGATTAAAAAATTTTTATTCTTTTTTCTAAGCAACTGAGAGATATGATTAGGGCATTTAATTAAAGCTGAAGATGTAAGCTTTCCAACGATATACAATTTATTATAGGTTGTCATACAAAAAAAAATTGAAAAAAATATCTGAAATTAAAGCTTTTTTTTTTGTTCTCCAGCTGATTGATTAAAAAATTTTTATTCTTTTTTCTAAGCAACTGAGAGATATGATAAGGGCATTTAATTAAAGCTGAAAATCTAAGCTTTCCAACGATATACAATTTATTATAGGTTGTCATACAAAAAAAAAATTGAAAAAAATATCTGAAATTAAAGCTTTTTTTTTGTTCTCCAGCTGATTGATTAAAAAATTTGTAGTCTTTTTTCTAAGCAACTGAGAGATATGATAAGGGCATTTAATTAAAGCTGAAAATGTAAGCTTTCCAACGATATACAATTGATTATAGGTTGTCATACAAAAAAAAATTGAAAAAAATATCTGAAATTAAAGCTTTTTTTTTGTTCTCCAGCTGATTGATTAAAAAATTATTATTCTTTTTTCTAAGCAATTGAGAGATATGATTAGGGCATTTAATTATAGCTGAAAATGTAAGCTTTCCAACGATATACAATTTATTATAGGTTGTCATACAAAAAAAAATGGAAAAAAATATCTGAAATTAAAGCTTTTTTTTTTGTTCTCCAGCTGATTGATTAAAAAATTTTTATTCTTTTTTCTAAGCAACTGAGAGATATGATTAGGGCATCGAATTAAAGCTGAAAATGTAAGCTTTCCAACGATATACAATTTATTATAAGTTGTCATACAAAAAAAAATTGAAAAAAATATCTGAAATTAAAGCTTTTTTTTTTGTTCTCCAGCTGATTGATTAAAAAATTTTTATTTTTTTTTTGAAGCAACTGAGAGATATGATTAGGGCATTTAATTAAAGCTGAAAATGTAAGCTTTCCAACGATATACAATTTATTATAGGTTGTCATACAAAAAAAAAATTGAAAAAAATATCTGAAATTAAAGCTTTTTTTTTTGTTCTCCAGCTGATTGATTAAAAAATTTGTATTCTTTTTTCTAAGCAATTAAGAGATATGATTAGGGCATTTAATTAAAGCTGAAAATGTAAGCTTTCCAACGATATACAATTTATTATAGATTGTCATACAAAAAAAAATTGAAAAAAATATCTGAAATTAAAGCTTTATAACGATATACAATTTATTTTATGTTGTCATACAAAAAAAAATTGAAAAAAATATCTGAAATTAAAGCTTTTTTTTTTTGTTCTCCAGCTGATTGATTAAAAAATTATTATTCTTTTTTCTAAGCAATTGAGAGATATGATTAGGGCATTTAATTAAAGCTGAAAATGTAAGCTTTCCAACGATATACAATTTATTATAGGTTGTCATACAAAAAAAAATGGAAAAAAATATCTGAAATTAAAGCTTTTTTTTTGTTCTCCAGCTGATTGATTAAAAAATTTTTATTCTTTTTCCTAAGCAACTGAGAGATATGATTAGGGCATTTAAGTAAAGCTGAAAATGTAAGCTTTCCAACGATATACAATTTATTATAGGTTGTCATACAAAAAAAAATTGAAAAAAATATCTGAAATTAAAGCTTTTTTTTTTGTTCTCCAGCTGATTGATTAAAAAATTTGTATTCTTTTTTCTAAGCAACTGAGAGATATGATTAGGGCATTTAATTAAAACTGAAAATGTAAGCTTTCCAACGATATACAATTTATTATAGGTTGTCATACAAAAAAAAATTGAAAAAAATATCTGAAATTAAAGCTATTTTTTTGTTCTGCAGCTGATTGATTAAAAAAATTTTATTCTTTTTTCTAAGCAACTGAGAGATATGATTAGGGCATCTAATTAAAGCTGAAGATGTAAGCTTTCCAACGATATACAATTTATTATAGGTTGTCATACAAAAAAAAATGGAAAAAAATATCTGAAATTAAAGCTTTTTTTTTCGTTCTCCAGCTGATTGATTAAAAAAATTTTATTCTTTTTTCTAAGCAACTGAGAGATATGATTAGGGCATTTAATTAAAGCTGAAGATGTAAGCTTTCCAACAATATACAATTTATTATAGGTTGTCATACAAAAAAAAATTGAAAAAAATATCTGAAATTAAAACTATTTTTTTGTTCTGCAGCTGATTGATTAAAAAACTTTTATTCTTTTTTCTAAGCAACTGAGAGATATGATTAGGGCATCTCATTAAAGCTGAAGATGTAAGCTTTCAAACGATATACAATTTATTATAGGTTGTCATACAAAAAAAAATTGAAAAAAATATCTGAAATTAAAGCTTTGTTCTGCAGCTGATTGATTAAAAAATTTTTATTCTTTTTTTGAAGCAACTGAGAGATATGATTATTGCACTTAATTAAAGCTGAAAATGTAAGCTTTCCAACGATATACAATTTATTATAGGTTGTCATACAAAAAAAATTGAAAAAAATATCTTAAATTAAAGCTTTTTTTTTTGTTCTCCAGCTGATTGATTAAAAAATTTTTATTCTTTTTTTGAAGCAACTGAGAGATATGATTAGGGCATTTAATTAAAGCTGAAAATGTAAGCTTTCCAACGATATACAATTTATTATAGGTTGTCATACAAAAAAAAATTGAAAAAAATATGTGAAATTAAAGCTTTTTCTTTTGTTTGATTAAAAAATTTTTATTCTTTTTTCTAAGCAACTGAGAGATATGATTAGGGAATTTAATTAAAGCTGAAAATGTAAGCTTTCCAACGATATACAATTTATTATAGGTTGTAATACAAAAAAAAATTGAAAAAAATATCTGAAATTAAAGCTTTTTTTTTTGTTCTCCAGCTGATTGATTAAAAAATTTTTATTCTTTTTTCTAAGCAACTGAGAGATATGATGAAGGCATTTAATTAAAGCTGAAAATGTAAGCTTTCCAACGATATACAATTTATTATAGGTTGTCATACAAAAAAAAATTGAAAAAAATATCTGAAATTAAAGCTTTTTTTTTTGTTCTCCAGCTGATTGATTAAAAAATTTTTATTCTTTTTTCTAAGCAACTGAGAGATATGATTAGGGCATTTAATTAAAGCTGAAAATGTAAGCTTTCCAACGATATACAATTTATTATAGGTTGTCATACAAAAAAAAATTGAAAAAAATATCTGAAATTAAAGCTATTTTTTTGTTCTGCAGCTGATTGATTAAAAAAATTTTATTCTTTTTTCTAAGCAACTGAGAGATATGATTAGGGCATCTAATTAAAGCTGAAGATGTAAGCTTTCCAACGATATACATTTTATTATAGGATGTCATACAAAAAAAATGGAAAAAAATATCTGAAATTAAAGCTTTTTTTTTCGTTTTCCAGCTGATTGATTAAAAAATTTTTATTCTTTTTTCTAAGCAACTGAGAGATATGATTAGGGCATTTAATTAAAGCTGAAAATGTAAGCTTTCCAACGATATACAATTTATTATAGGTTGTCATACAAAAAAAAATTGAAAAAAATATCTGAAATTAAAGCTTTTTTTTTTTTGTTCTCCAGCTGATTGATTAAAAATTTTTATTCTTTTTCTAAGCAACTGAGAGATATGATAGAGGCATCGAATTAAAGCTGAAGATGTAAGCTTTCCAACGATATACAATTTTTTATAGGTTGTCATACAAAAAAAAATTGAAAAAAATATCTGAAATTAAAGCTTTTTTTTTTTGTTCTCCAGCTGATTGATTAAAAAATTTTATTCTTTTTATAAGCAACTGAGAGATATGATTAGGGCATCGAATTAAATCTGAAAATGTAAGCTTTCCAACGATATACAATGTATTATAGGTTGTCATACAAAAAAAAAATTGAAAAAAATATCTGAAATTAAAGCTTTTTTTTTTGTTCTCCAGCTGATTGATTAAAAAATTTTTATTCTTTTTTCTAAGCAACTGAGAGATATGATTAGGGCATTTAATTAAAGCTGAAAATGTAAGCTTTCCAACGATATACAATTTATTATAGATTGTCATACAAAAAAATTGAAAAAAATATCTGAAATTAAAGCTTTTTTTTTTGTTCTCCAGCTGATTGATTAAAAAATTATTATTCTTTTTTCTAAGCAATTGAGAGATATGATTAGGGCATTTAATTAAAGCTGAAAATGTAAGCTTTCCAACGATATACAATTTATTATAGGTTGTCATACAAAAAAAAATTGAAAAAAATATCTGAAATTAAAGCTTTTTTTTTTGTTCTCCAGCTGATTGATTAAAAAATTTTTATTCTTTTTTTGAAGCAACTGAGAGATATGATTAGGGCATTTAATTAAAGCTGAAAATGTAAGCTTTCCAACGATATACAATTTATTATAGGTTGTCATACAAAAAAAAAATTTAAAAAAATATCTGAAATTAAAGCTTTTTTTTTTGTTCTCCAGCTGATTGATTAAAAAATTTTTATTCTTTTTTTGAAGCAAATGAGAGATATGGTTAGGGCATTTAATTAAAGCTGAAAATGTAAGCTTTCCAACGATATACAATTTATTATAGGTTGTCATACAAAAAAAAATTGAAAAAAATATCTGAAATTAAAGCTTTTTTTTTGTTCTCCAGCTGATTGATTAAAAAAATTTTATTCTTTTTTCTAAGCAACTGAGAGATATGATTAGGGAATTTAATTAAAGCTGAAAATGTAAGCTTTTCAACGATATACAATTTATTATAGGTTGTCATATAAAAAAAAATTGAAAAAAATATCTGAAATTAAAGCTTTTTTTTGTTCTCCAGCTAATTGATTAAAAAATTTTATTCTTTTTTCTAAGCAACTGAGAGATATGATTAGGGCATTTAATTAAAGCTGAAAATGTAAGCTTTCCAACGATATACAATTTATTATAGGTTGTCATACAAAAAAAAATTGAAAAAAATATCTGAAATTAAAGCTTTTTTTTTGTTCTCCAGCTGATTGATTAAAAAATTTTTATTCTTTTTTCTAAGCAACTGAGAGATATGATAATTGGATTAAATTAAAGCTGAAAATGTAATCTTTCCAATGATATACAATTTATTATAGGTAATCATACAAACAAAAATTGAAAAATATATCTGAAATTAAAGCTTTTTTTTTTTGTTCTCCAGCTGATTGATTAAAAAATTTGTATTCTTTTTTCTAAGCAACTGAGAGATATGATTAGGGCATTTAATTAAAGCTGAAAATGTAAGCTTTCCAACGATATACAATTTATTATAGGCTGTCATACAAAAAAAAATTGAAAAAAATATCTGAAATTAAAGCTTTTTTTTTTGTTCTCCTGCTGATTGATTAAAAAATTTTATTCTTTTTCTAAGCAACTGAGAGATATGATTAGGGCATCGAATTAAAGCTGAAGATGTAGGCTTTCCAACGATATACAATGTATTATAGGTTGTCATACAAAAAAAAATTGAAAAAAATATCTGAAATTAAAGCTTTTTTTTTTGTTCTCCAGCTGATTGATTAAAAAATTTTTATTCTTTTTTCTAAGCAACTGAGAGATATGATTAATGGATTAAATTAAAGCTGAAAATGTAATCTTTCCAATGATATACAATTTATTATAGGTAATCATACAAACAAAAATTGAAAAAAATATCTGAAATTAAAGCTTTTTTTTTTGTTCTCCAGCTGATTGATTAAAAAATTTGTATTCTTTTTTCTAAGCAACTGAGAGATATGATTAGGGCATTTAATTAAAGCTGAAAATGTAAGCTTTCCAACGATATACAATTTATTATAGGCTGTCATACAAAAAAAATTGAAAAAAATATCTGAAATTAAAGCTTTTTTTTTTTGTTCTCCTGCTGATTGATTAAAAAATTTTATTCTTTTTCTAAGCAATTGAGAGATATGATTAGGGCATTTAATTAAAGCTGAAAATGTAAGCTTTCCAACGATATACAATTTATTATAGGTTGTCATACAAAAAAAAATTGAAAAAAATATCTGAAGATGTAAGCTTTCCAACAATATACAATTTATTATAGGTTGTCATACAAAAAAAAATTGAAAAAAATATCTGAAATTAAAACTATTTTTTTGTTCTGCAGCTGATTGATTAAAAAACTTTTATTCTTTTTTCTAAGCAACTGAGAGATATGATTAGGGCATCTCATTAAAGCTGAAGATGTAAGCTTTCAAACGATATACAATTTATTATAGGTTGTCATACAAAAAAAAAATTGAAAAAAATATCTGAAATTAAAGCTTTGTTCTGCAGCTGATTGATTAAAAAATTTTTATTCTTTTTTTGAAGCAACTGAGAGATATGATTATTGCACTTAATTAAAGCTGAAAATGTAAGCTTTCCAACGATATACAATTTATTATAGGTTGTCATACAAAAAAAATTGAAAAAAATATCTTAAATTAAAGCTTTTTTTTTTGTTCTCCAGCTGATTGATTAAAAAATTTTTATTCTTTTTTTGAAGCAACTGAGAGATATGATTAGGGCATTTAATTAAAGCTGAAAATGTAAGCTTTCCAACGATATACAATTTATTATAGGTTGTCATACAAAATAAATTGCACGACTGGGGTCGCACGTACTTGCTCTTATGGTAAAAGTTACTCTAATGTTAAAGTTTTCAATTGAACAAAATAAGGGAAAAATTAAAATTTGATATTTTCACTGAATTTCGTTAGTGGTGCAAAAAAATAAAATCTATTTTTATAAATAATTAAATACCGTTTTAAATGCTCTTTTACAAAAAACTAAGTATGCCATTTTATTTCTAGTATAAAATGGAATTTTTAGAAAAAAAATTTCGAAAATCGTTAGAGTCGTTTTTTAAAAAATTAATTTTTTATATATTAAAATTTCCTAACATTTGTCAAAAAAAAAATTGATATGCAATTTTGAATAAATAATTAATTTACACATAAAAACGAAATTTCAAAATTTTTCACCAACCCGTTTCCAAAAAATTGATTTTTCAAAAAAAAATTTTGAAATATTTTTTAAAAATCCAAAAATGTGTTTTTTTAAAAATTAAAAATTTTTTTAAATAATGATTGTTTAAACGTTTCTGTATTAAAAATTTGGTCGAAATCTGTTTTGTCGTTTATGAGAAATTCATAAATCCAAAAAACCGTTCTATGGCAGGTACCATTAATAACGGTACAAAAAATATTTTTTGTATTATCAAAGGCGGCTCTTATCAATAACAATTAGCATAAAAATTTTAATCAAAATCGTTAGAGCCGTTTTTGAAATAAATCAACTTTTCTGTTTCCGTTATATGACAGGTACCGTTAGTTTTGGTCCTAAAAAAAAAAATTCAATTTCTCCTCTAGGGAATCACCCAAAACTGTTAACTACCAAGTTTGAAGAAAATCGCTTCAGTAGTTTATTCTGTAGCTCGAGGTTCTTACAGACAGACAGACAGACAGACAGACAGACAGACAGACAGAATTGCCGGACCCACTTTTTTGGCATTCTCCATCATCGTAATGTCATGTAAAATTGTTATCTCGAGTTCGATTTTTTTTACGAATCCTAAACTTGCCCTATAGTACCTATATCGCAAGTAAAAAAATTGAAAAAAATATGTGAAATTAAAGCTTTTTCTTTTGTTTGATTAAAAAATTTTTATTCTTTTTTCTAAGCAACTGAGAGATATGATTAGGGAATTTAATTAAAGCTGAAAATGTAAGCTTTCCAACGATATACAATTTATTATAGGTTGTAATACAAAAAAAAATTGAAAAAAATATCTGAAATTAAAGCTTTTTTTTTTGTTCTCCAGCTGATTGATTAAAAAATTTTTATTCTTTTTTCTAAGCAACTGAGAGATATGATGAAGGCATTTAATTAAAGCTGAAAATGTAAGCTTTCCAACGATATACAATTTATTATAGGTTGTCATACAAAAAAAAATTGAAAAAAATATCTGAAATTAAAGCTTTTTTTTTTGTTCTCCAGCTGATTGATTAAAAAATTTTTATTCTTTTTTCTAAGCAACTGAGAGATATGATTAGGGCATTTAATTAAAGCTGAAAATGTAAGCTTTCCAACGATATACAATTTATTATAGGTTGTCATACAAAAAAAAATTGAAAAAAATATCTGAAATTAAAGCTATTTTTTTGTTCTGCAGCTGATTGATTAAAAAAATTTTATTCTTTTTTCTAAGCAACTGAGAGATATGATTAGGGCATCTAATTAAAGCTGAAGATGTAAGCTTTCCAACGATATACATTTTATTATAGGATGTCATACAAAAAAAATGGAAAAAAATATCTGAAATTAAAGCTTTTTTTTTCGTTTTCCAGCTGATTGATTAAAAAATTTTTATTCTTTTTTCTAAGCAACTGAGAGATATGATTAGGGCATTTAATTAAAGCTGAAAATGTAAGCTTTCCAACGATATACAATTTATTATAGGTTGTCATACAAAAAAAAATTGAAAAAAATATCTGAAATTAAAGCTTTTTTTTTTTTGTTCTCCAGCTGATTGATTAAAAATTTTTATTCTTTTTCTAAGCAACTGAGAGATATGATAGAGGCATCGAATTAAAGCTGAAGATGTAAGCTTTCCAACGATATACAATTTTTTATAGGTTGTCATACAAAAAAAAATTGAAAAAAATATCTGAAATTAAAGCTTTTTTTTTTTGTTCTCCAGCTGATTGATTAAAAAATTTTATTCTTTTTATAAGCAACTGAGAGATATGATTAGGGCATCGAATTAAATCTGAAAATGTAAGCTTTCCAACGATATACAATGTATTATAGGTTGTCATACAAAAAAAAAATTGAAAAAAATATCTGAAATTAAAGCTTTTTTTTTTGTTCTCCAGCTGATTGATTAAAAAATTTTTATTCTTTTTTCTAAGCAACTGAGAGATATGATTAGGGCATTTAATTAAAGCTGAAAATGTAAGCTTTCCAACGATATACAATTTATTATAGATTGTCATACAAAAAAATTGAAAAAAATATCTGAAATTAAAGCTTTTTTTTTTGTTCTCCAGCTGATTGATTAAAAAATTATTATTCTTTTTTCTAAGCAATTGAGAGATATGATTAGGGCATTTAATTAAAGCTGAAAATGTAAGCTTTCCAACGATATACAATTTATTATAGGTTGTCATACAAAAAAAAATTGAAAAAAATATCTGAAATTAAAGCTTTTTTTTTTGTTCTCCAGCTGATTGATTAAAAAATTTTTATTCTTTTTTTGAAGCAACTGAGAGATATGATTAGGGCATTTAATTAAAGCTGAAAATGTAAGCTTTCCAACGATATACAATTTATTATAGGTTGTCATACAAAAAAAAAATTTAAAAAAATATCTGAAATTAAAACTTTTTTTTTTGTTCTCCAGCTGATTGATTAAAAAATTTTTATTCTTTTTTTGAAGCAAATGAGAGATATGGTTAGGGCATTTAATTAAAGCTGAAAATGTAAGCTTTCCAACGATATACAATTTATTATAGGTTGTCATACAAAAAAAAATTGAAAAAAATATCTGAAATTAAAGCTTTTTTTTTGTTCTCCAGCTGATTGATTAAAAAAATTTTATTCTTTTTTCTAAGCAACTGAGAGATATGATTAGGGAATTTAATTAAAGCTGAAAATGTAAGCTTTTCAACGATATACAATTTATTATAGGTTGTCATATAAAAAAAAATTGAAAAAAATATCTGAAATTAAAGCTTTTTTTTGTTCTCCAGCTAATTGATTAAAAAATTTTATTCTTTTTTCTAAGCAACTGAGAGATATGATTAGGGCATTTAATTAAAGCTGAAAATGTAAGCTTTCCAACGATATACAATTTATTATAGGTTGTCATACAAAAAAAAATTGAAAAAAATATCTGAAATTAAAGCTTTTTTTTTGTTCTCCAGCTGATTGATTAAAAAATTTTTATTCTTTTTTCTAAGCAACTGAGAGATATGATAATTGGATTAAATTAAAGCTGAAAATGTAATCTTTCCAATGATATACAATTTATTATAGGTAATCATACAAACAAAAATTGAAAAATATATCTGAAATTAAAGCTTTTTTTTTTTGTTCTCCAGCTGATTGATTAAAAAATTTGTATTCTTTTTTCTAAGCAACTGAGAGATATGATTAGGGCATTTAATTAAAGCTGAAAATGTAAGCTTTCCAACGATATACAATTTATTATAGGCTGTCATACAAAAAAAAATTGAAAAAAATATCTGAAATTAAAGCTTTTTTTTTTGTTCTCCTGCTGATTGATTAAAAAATTTTATTCTTTTTCTAAGCAACTGAGAGATATGATTAGGGCATCGAATTAAAGCTGAAGATGTAGGCTTTCCAACGATATACAATGTATTATAGGTTGTCATACAAAAAAAAATTGAAAAAAATATCTGAAATTAAAGCTTTTTTTTTTTGTTCTCCAGCTGATTGATTAAAAAATTTTTATTCTTTTTTCTAAGCAACTGAGAGATATGATTAATGGATTAAATTAAAGCTGAAAATGTAATCTTTCCAATGATATACAATTTATTATAGGTAATCATACAAACAAAAATTGAAAAAAATATCTGAAATTAAAGCTTTTTTTTTTGTTCTCCAGCTGATTGATTAAAAAATTTGTATTCTTTTTTCTAAGCAACTGAGAGATATGATTAGGGCATTTAATTAAAGCTGAAAATGTAAGCTTTCCAACGATATACAATTTATTATAGGCTGTCATACAAAAAAAATTGAAAAAAATATCTGAAATTAAAGCTTTTTTTTTTTGTTCTCCTGCTGATTGATTAAAAAATTTTATTCTTTTTCTAAGCAATTGAGAGATATGATTAGGGCATTTAATTAAAGCTGAAAATGTAAGCTTTCCAACGATATACAATTTATTATAGGTTGTCATACAAAAAAAAATTGAAAAAAATATCTGAAATTATTTTGTTCTCCAGCTGATTGATTAAAAAATTTTTATTCTTTTTTTGAAGCAACTGAGAGATATGATTAGGGCATTTAATTAAAGCTGAAAATGTAAGCTTTCCAACGATATACAATTTATTATAGGTTGTAATACAAAAAAAAAATTGAAAAAAATATCTGAAATTAAAGCTATTTTTTTGTTCTGCAGCTGATTGATTAAAAAAATTTTATTCTTTTTTCTAAGCAACTGAGAGATATGATTAATGCATCTTATTAAAGCTGAAGATGTAAGCTTTCCAACAATATACAATTCATTATAGGTTGTCATACAAAAAAAAATGGAAAAAAATATCTGAAATTAAAGCTTTTTTTTCGTTCTCCAGCTGATTGATTAAAAAATTTTTATTCTTTTTTCTAAGCAACTGAGAGATATGATTGGGGCATCTAATTAAAGCTGAAGATGTAAGCTTTCCAACGATATACAATTGATTATAGGTTGTCATACAAAAAAAAATTGAAAAAAATATCTGAAATTAAAGCTTTTTTTTTTGTTCTCCAGCTGATTGATTAAGAAATTTTTATTCTTTAAAAGCTGAAGATGTAAGCTTTCAAACGATATACAATTTATAATAGGTTGTCATACAAAAAAAAATTGAAAAAAATATCTGAAATGAAAGCTTTTTTTTTCGTTCTCAGCTGATTGATTAAAAAATTTTTATTCTTTTTTCTAAGCAACTGAGAGATATGATTAGGGCATTTAATTAAAGCTGAAAATGTAAGCTTTCCAACGATATACAATTTATTATAGGTTGTCATACAAAAAAAAAATTGAAAAAAATATCTGAAATTAAAGCTTTTTTTTTGTTCTCCAGCTGATTGATTAAAAAATTTTTATTCTTTTTTCTAAGCAACTGAGAGATATGATTAATGAATAAAATTAAAGCTGAAAATGTAATCTTTCCAATGATATACAATTTATTATAGGTTGTCATACAAACAAAAATTGAAAAAAATATCTGAAATTAAAGCTTTTTTTTTGTTCTCCAGCTGATTGATTAAAAAATTTGTATTCTTTTTTCTAAGCAACTGAGAGATAAGATAAAGGCATTTAATTAAATCTGAAAATGTAAGCTTTCCAACGATATACAATTTATTATAGGTTGTCATACAAAAAAAAATTGAAAAAAATATCTGAAATTAAAGCTATTTTTTTGTTCTGCAGCTGATTGATTAAAAAAATTTTATTCTTTTTTCTAAGCAACTGAGAGATATGATTAATGCATCTAATTAAAGCTGAAGATGTAAGCTTTCCAACAATATACAATTCATTATAGGTTGTCATACAAAAAAAAATGGAAAAAAATATCTGAAATTTAAAGCTTTTTTTTCGTTCTCCAGCTGATTGATTAAAAAATTTTTATTCTTTTTTCTAAGCAACTGAGAGATATGATTGGGGCATCTAATTAAAGCTGAAGATGTAAGCTTTCCAACGATATACAATTTATTATAGGTTGTCATACAAAAAAAAATTGAAAAAAATATCTGAAATTAAAGCTTTTTTTTTTGTTCTCCAGCTGATTGATTAAGAAATTTTTATTCTTTTAAAGCTGAAAATGTAAGCTTTCAAACGATATACAATTTATAATAGGTTGTCATACAAAAAAAAATTGAAAAAAATATCTGAAATGAAAGCTTTTTTTTTCGTTCTCAGCTGATTGATTAAAAAATTTTTATTCTTTTTTCTAAGCAACTGAGAGATATGATTAGGGCATTCAATTAAAGCTGAAAATGTAAGCTTTCCAACGATATACAATTTATTATAGGTTGTCATACAAAAAAAAATTGAAAAAAATATCTGAAATTAAAGCTTTTTTTTTTGTTCTCCAGCTGATTGATTAAAAAATTTTTATTCTTTTTTCTAAGCAACTGAGAGATATGATTAGGGCATTTAATTAAAGCTGAAAATGTAAGCTTTCCAACGATCGATATACAATTTATTATAGGTTGTCATACAAAAAAAAATTGAAAAAAATATCTGAAATTAAAGCTTTTTTTTGTGTTCTCCAGCTGATTGATTAAAAAATTTGTATTCTTTTTTTGAAGCAACTGAGAGATATGATTAGGGCATTTAATTAAAGCTGAAAATGTAAGCTTTCCAACGATTTATTACAATTTATTATAGGTTGTCATACAAAAAAAAATTGAAAAAAATATCTGAAATTAAAGCTTTTTTTTTTGTTCTCCAGCTGATTGATTAAAAAATTTTTATTCTTTTTTCTAAGCAACTGAGAGATATGATTAGGGCATTTAATTAAAGCTGAAAATGTAAGCTTTCCAACGATATACAATTTATTATAGGTTGTCATACAAAAAAAAATTGAAAAAAATATCTGAAATTAAAGCTTTTTTTTTTTGTTCTCCAGCTGATTGATTAAAAAATTTTTATTCTTTTTTCTAAGCAACTGAGAGATATGATTAGGGCATCTAATTAAAGCTGAAGATGTAAGCTTTCAAACGATATACAACTTATTATAGGATGTCATACAAAAAAAAAAAATGGAAAAAAATATCTGAAATTAAAGCTTTTTTTTTCGTTCTCTAGCTGATTGATTAAAAAATTTTTATTCTTTTTTTGAAGCAACTGAGAGATATGATTAGGGCATTTAATTAAAGCTGAAAATGTAAGCTTTCCAACGATATACAATTTATTATAGGTTGTCATACAAAAAAAAATTGAAAAAAATATCTGAAATTAAAGCTTTTTTTTTTGTTCTCCAGCTGATTGATTAAAAAATTTTTATTCTTTTTTCTAAGCAACTGAGAGATATGATTAGGGCATTTAATTAAAGCTGAAAATGTAAGCTTTCCAACGATCGATATACAATTTATTATAGGTTGTCATAAAAAAAAAAAATTGAAAAAAATATCTTAAATTAAAGCTTTTTTTTTTTGTTCTCCAGCTGATTGATTAAAAAATTTTTATTCTTTTTTTGAAGGAAATGAGAGATATGATTAGGGCATTTAATTAAAGCTGAAAATGTAAGCTTTCCAACGATATACAATTTATTATAGGTTGTCATACAAATAAAAATTGAAAAAAATATCTGAAATTAAAGCTATTTTTTTGTTCTGCAGCTGATTGATTAAAAAAATTTTATTCTTTTTTCTAAGCAACTGAGAGATATGATTAGGGCATCTAATTAAAGCTGAAAATGTAAGCTTTCAAACGATATACAACTTATTATAGGATGTCATACAAAAAAAAAATGGAAAAAAATATCTAAAATTAAAGCTTTTTTTTTCGTTCTCTAGCTGATTGATTAAAAAATTTTTATTCTTTTTTCTTAGCAACTGAGAGATATGATTAGGGCATTTAATTAAAGCTGAAAATCTAAGCTTTCCAACGATACACAATTTATTATAGGTTGTCATACAAATAAAACTTGAAAAAAATATCTTAAATTAAAGCTTTTTTTTTGTTCTCCAGCTGATTGATTAAAAAATTTTTATTCTTTTTTCTAAGCAACTGAGAGATATGATTAGGGCATTTAATTAAAGCTGAAAATGTAAGCTTTCCAACGATATACAATTTATTATAGGTTGTCATACAAAAAAAAATTGAAAAAAATATCTGAAATTAAAGCTTTTTTTTTTGTTCTCCAGCTGATTGATTAAAAAATTTTTATTCTTTTTTCTAAGCAACTGAGAGATATGATTAGGGCATTTAATTAAAGCTGAAAATGTAAGCTTTCCAACGATATACAATTTATTATAGGTTGTCATACAAAAAAAAATTGAAAAAAATATCTTAAATTAAAGCTTTTTTTTTTGTTCTCCAGCTGATTGATTAAAAATTTTTATTCTTTTTTTGAAGGAAATGAGAGATATGATTAGGGCATTTAATTAAAGCTGAAAATGTAAGCTTTCCAACGATATACAATTTATTATAGGTTGTCATACAAATAAAAATTGAAAAAAATATCTGAAATTAAAGCTATTTTTTTGTTCTGCAGCTGATTGATTAAAAAAATTTTATTCTTTTTTCTAAGCAACTGAGAGATATGATTAGGGCATCTAATTAAAGCTGAAAATGTAAGCTTTCAAACGATATACAACTTATTATAGGATGTCATACAAAAAAAAAATGGAAAAAAATATCTGAAATTAAAGCTTTTTTTTTTGTTCTCCAGCTGATTGATTAAAAAATTTTTATTCTTTTTTCTAAGCAACTGAGAGATATGATTAGGGCATTTAATTAAAGCTGAAAATGTAAGCTTTCCAACGATCGATATACAATTTATTATAGGTTGTCATACAAAAAAAAATTGAAAAAAATATCTTAAATTAAAGCTTTTTTTTTTTGTTCTCCAGCTGATTGATTAAAAAATTTTTATTCTTTTTTTGAAGCAAATGAGAGATATGATTAGGGCATTTAATTAAAGCTGAAGATGTAAGCTTTCCAACGATATACAATTTATTATAGGTTGTCATACAAAAAAAAATTGAAAAAAATATCTGAAATTAAAGCTTTTTTTTTTGTTCTCCA
Organism: Episyrphus balteatus; assembly: GCF_945859705.1. Classification (NCBI taxonomy): domain Eukaryota; kingdom Metazoa; phylum Arthropoda; class Insecta; order Diptera; family Syrphidae; genus Episyrphus; species Episyrphus balteatus. The sequence goes on from NC_079136.1 coordinate 106,186,526, forward strand.
GCTGATTGATTAAGAAATTTTTATTCTTTTAAAGCTGAAAATGTAAGCTTTCAAACGATATACAATTTATAATAGGTTGTCATACAAAAAAAAATTGAAAAAAATATCTGAAATGAAAGCTTTTTTTTTCGTTCTCAGCTGATTGATTAAAAAATTTTTATTCTTTTTTCTAAGCAACTGAGAGCTATGATTAGGGCATTCAATTAAAGCTGAAAATGTAAGCTTTCCAACGATATACAATTTATTATAGGTTGTCATACAAAAAAAAATTGAAAAAAATATCTGAAATTAAAGCTTTTTTTTTTGTTCTCCAGCTGATTGATTAAAAAATTTTTATTCTTTTTTCTAAGCAACTGAGAGATATGATTAGGGCATTTAATTAAAGCTGAAAATGTAAGCTTTCCAACGATCGATATACAATTTATTATAGGTTGTCATACAAAAAAAAATTGAAAAAAATATCTGAAATTAAAGCTTTTTTTTGTGTTCTCCAGCTGATTGATTAAAAAATTTGTATTCTTTTTTTGAAGCAACTGAGAGATATGATTAGGGCATTTAATTAAAGCTGAAAATGTAAGCTTTCCAACGATTTATTACAATTTATTATAGGTTGTCATACAAAAAAAAATTGAAAAAAATATCTGAAATTAAAGCTTTTTTTTTTGTTCTCCAGCTGATTGATTAAAAAATTTTTATTCTTTTTTCTAAGCAACTGAGAGATATGATTAGGGCATTTAATTAAAGCTGAAAATGTAAGCTTTCCAACGATATACAATTTATTATAGGTTGTCATACAAAAAAAAATTGAAAAAAATATCTGAAATTAAAGCTTTTTTTTTTTGTTCTCCAGCTGATTGATTAAAAAATTTTTATTCTTTTTTCTAAGCAACTGAGAGATATGATTAGGGCATCTAATTAAAGCTGAAGATGTAAGCTTTCAAACGATATACAACTTATTATAGGATGTCATACAAAAAAAAAAAATGGAAAAAAATATCTGAAATTAAAGCTTTTTTTTTCGTTCTCTAGCTGATTGATTAAAAAATTTTTATTCTTTTTTTGAAGCAACTGAGAGATATGATTAGGGCATTTAATTAAAGCTGAAAATGTAAGCTTTCCAACGATATACAATTTATTATAGGTTGTCATACAAAAAAAAATTGAAAAAAATATCTGAAATTAAAGCTTTTTTTTTTGTTCTCCAGCTGATTGATTAAAAAATTTTTATTCTTTTTTTGAAGCAACTGAGAGATATGATTAGGGCATTTAATTAAAGCTGAAAATGTAAGCTTTCCAACGATCGATATACAATTTATTATAGGTTGTCATACAAAAAAAAATTGAAAAAAATATCTTAAATTAAAGCTTTTTTTTTTTGTTCTCCAGCTGATTGATTAAAAAATTTTTATTCTTTTTTTGAAGGAAATGAGAGATATGATTAGGGCATTTAATTAAAGCTGAAAATGTAAGCTTTCCAACGATATACAATTTATTATAGGTTGTCATACAAATAAAAATTGAAAAAAATATCTGAAATTAAAGCTATTTTTTTGTTCTGCAGCTGATTGATTAAAAAAATTTTATTCTTTTTTCTAAGCAACTGAGAACATGATTAGGGCATCTAATTAAAGCTGAAAATGTAAGCTTTCAAACGATATACAACTTATTATAGGATGTCATACAAAAAAAAAATGGAAAAAAATATCTAAAATTAAAGCTTTTTTTTTCGTTCTCTAGCTGATTGATTAAAAAATTTTTATTCTTTTTTCTTAGCAACTGAGAGATATGATTAGGGCATTTAATTAAAGCTGAAAATCTAAGCTTTCCAACGATACACAATTTATTATAGGTTGTCATACAAATAAAACTTGAAAAAAATATCTTAAATTAAAGCTTTTTTTTTGTTCTCCAGCTGATTGATTAAAAAATTTTTATTCTTTTTTCTAAGCAACTGAGAGATATGATTAGGGCATTTAATTAAAGCTGAAAATGTAAGCTTTCCAACGATATACAATTTATTATAGGTTGTCATACAAAAAAAAATTGAAAAAAATATCTGAAATTAAAGCTTTTTTTTTTGTTCTCCAGCTGATTGATTAAAAAATTTTTATTCTTTTTTCTAAGCAACTGAGAGATATGATTAGGGCATTTAATTAAAGCTGAAAATGTAAGCTTTCCAACGATATACAATTTATTATAGGTTGTCATACAAAAAAAAATTGAAAAAAATATCTTAAATTAAAGCTTTTTTTTTTGTTCTCCAGCTGATTGATTAAAAAATTTTTATTCTTTTTTTGAAGGAAATGAGAGATATGATTAGGGCATTTAATTAAAGCTGAAAATGTAAGCTTTCCAACGATATACAATTTATTATAGGTTGTCATACAAATAAAAATTGAAAAAAATATCTGAAATTAAAGCTATTTTTTTGTTCTGCAGCTGATTGATTAAAAAAATTTTATTCTTTTTTCTAAGCAACTGAGAGATATGATTAGGGCATCTAATTAAAGCTGAAAATGTAAGCTTTCAAACGATATACAACTTATTATAGGATGTCATACAAAAAAAAAATGGAAAAAAATATCTGAAATTAAAGCTTTTTTTTTTGTTCTCCAGCTGATTGATTAAAAAATTTTTATTCTTTTTTCTAAGCAACTGAGAGATATGATTAGGGCATTTAATTAAAGCTGAAAATGTAAGCTTTCCAACGATCGATATACAATTTATTATAGGTTGTCATACAAAAAAAAATTGAAAAAAATATCTTAAATTAAAGCTTTTTTTTTTTGTTCTCCAGCTGATTGATTAAAAAATTTTTATTCTTTTTTTGAAGCAAATGAGAGATATGATTAGGGCATTTAATTAAAGCTGAAAATGTAAGCTTTCCAACGATTTATTACAATTTATTATAGGTTGTCATACAAAAAAAAATTGAAAAAAATATCTGAAATTAAAGCTTTTTTTTTTGTTCTCCAGCTGATTGATTAAAAAATTTTTATTCTTTTTTCTAAGCAACTGAGAGATATGATTAGGGCATTTAATTAAAGCTGAAAATGTAAGCTTTCCAACAATATACAATTTATTATAGGTTGTCATACAAAAAAAAATTGAAAAAAATATCTGAAATGAAAGCTTTTTTTTCGTTCTCAGCTGATTGATTAAAAAATTTTTATTCTTTTTTCTAAGCAACTGAGAGATATGATTAGGGCATTTAATTAAAGCTGAAAATGTAAGCTTTCCAACGATATACAATTTATTATAGGTTGTCATACAAAAAAAAATTGAAAAAAATATCTGAAATTAAAGCTATTTTTTTGTTCTGCAGCTGATTGATTAAAAAAATTTTATTCTTTTTTCTAAGCAACTGAGAGATATGATTAGGGCATCTAATTAAAGCTGAAAATGTAAGCTTTCCAACGATATACAATTTATTATAGGTTGTCATACAAAAAAAAATTGAAAAAAATATCTTAAATTAAAGCTTTTTTTTTGTTCTCCAGCTGATTGATTAAAAAATTTGTATTCTTTTTTTGAAGGAAATGAGAGATATGATTAGGGCATTTAATTAAAGCTGAAAATGTAAGCTTTCCAACGATATACAATTTATTATAGGTTGTCATACAAATAAAAATTGAAAAAAATATCTGAAATTAAAGCTATTTTTTTGTTCTGCAGCTGATTGATTAAAAAAATTTTATTCTTTTTTCTAAGCAACTGAGAGATATGATTAGGGCATTTAATTAAAGCTGAAAATGTAAGCTTTCAAACGATATACAACTTATTATAGGATGTCATACAAAAAAAAAATGGAAAAAAATATCTGAAATTAAAGCTTTTTTTTTTGTTCTCCAGCTGATTGATTAAAAAATTTTTATTCTTTTTTCTAAGCAACTGAGAGATATGATTAGGGCATTTAATTAAAGCTGAAAATGTAAGCTTTCCAACGATCGATATACAATTTATTATAGGTAGGTCATACAAAAAAAAATTGAAAAAAATATCTTAAATTAAAGCTTTTTTTTTTTGTTCTCCAGCTGATTGATTAAAAAATTTTTATTCTTTTTTTGAAGCAAATGAGAGATATGATTAGGGCATTTAATTAAAGCTGAAAATGTAAGCTTTCCAACGATTTATTACAATTTATTATAGGTTGTCATACAAAAAAAAATTGAAAAAAATATCTGAAATTAAAGCTTTTTTTTTTGTTCTCCAGCTGATTGATTAAAAAATTTTTATTCTTTTTTCTAAGCAACTGAGAGATATGATTAGGGCATTTAATTAAAGCTGAAAATGTAAGCTTTCCAACGATATACAATTTATTATAGGTTGTCATACAAAAAAAAAATTGAAAAAAATATCTGAAATTAAAGCTTTTTTTTTTGTTCTCCAGCTGATTGTTTAAAAAATTTTTATTCTTTTTTCTAAACAACTGAGAGATATTATTAAGGCATTTAATTAAAGCTGAAAATGTAAGCTTTCCAACGATATACAATTTATTATAGGTTGTCATACAAACAAAAATTGAAAAAAATATCTGAAATTAAAGCTTTTTTTTTTGTTCTCCAGCTGATTGATTAAAAAATTTTTATTCTTTTTTCTAAGCAATTGAGAGATATGATTAGGGCATTTAATTAAAGCTGAAAATGTAAGCTTTCCAACGATATACAATTTATTATAGGTTGTCATACAAAAAATATCTGAAATTAAAGCCTTTTTTTTTTGTTCTCCAGCTGATTGATTAAAAAATTTTTATTCTTTTTTCTAAGCAACTGAGAGATATGATTAGGGCATTTAATTAAAGCTGAAAATGTAAGCTTTCCAACGATATACAATTTATTATAGGTTGTCATACAAAAAAAAATTGAAAAAAATATCTGAAATGAAAGCATTTTTTTTTGTTCTCCAGCTGATTGATTAAAAATTTTTATTCTTTTTTCTAAGCAACTGAGAGATATGATTAGGGCATTTAATTAAAGCTGAAAATGTAAGCTTTCCAACGATATACAATTTATTATAGGTTGTCATACAAAAAAAAAATTGAAAAAAATATCTGAAATTAAAGCTTTTTTTTTTGTTCTCCAGCTGATTGATTAAAAAATTTTTATTCTTTTTTCTAAGCAACTGAGAGATATGATTAGGGCATTTAATTAAAGCTGAAGATGTAAGCTTTCCAACGATATACAATGTATTATAGGTTGTCATACAAAAAAAAATTGAAAAAAATATCTGAAATTAAAGCTTTTTTTTTTGTTCTCCAGCTGATTGATTAAAAAATTTTTATTTTTTTTTGAAGCAACTGAGAGATATGATTAGGGCATTTAATTAAAGCTGAAAATGTAAGCTTTCCAACGATATACAATTTATTATAGGTTGTCATACAAAAAAAAATTGAAAAAAATATCTGAAATTAAAGCTTTTTTTTTTTGTTCTCCAGCTGATTGATTAAAAAATTTTTATTTTTTTTTTGAAGCAACTGAGAGATATGATTAGGGCATTTAATTAAAGCTGAAAATGTAAGCTTTCCAACGATATACAATTTATTATAGGTTGTCATACAAAAAAAAATTGAAAAAAATATCTGAAGTTAAAACTTTTTTTTTTGTTCTCCAGCTGATTGATTAAAAAATTTTTATTCTTTTTTCTAAGCAACTGAGAGATATGATTAGGGCATTTAATTAAAGCTGAAAATGTAAGCTTTCCAACGATATACAATTTATTATAGGTTGTCATACAAAAAAAAATTGAAAAAAATATCTAAAATTAAAGCTATTTTTTTGTTCTGCAGCTGATTGATTAAAAAAATTTTATTCTCTTTTCTAAGCAACTGAGAGATATGATTAGGGCATCTAATTAAAGCTGAAGATGTAAGCTTTCCAACGAGATACAATTTATTATAGGTTGTCATATCTGAAATGAAAGCTTTTTTTTTTGTTCTCCAGCTGATTGATTAAAAATTTTTTTTTCTTTTTTCTAAGCAACTGAGAGCTATGATTAGGGCATTTAATTAAAGCTGAAGATGTTAGCTTTCCAACGATATACAATTTATTATAGGTTGTCATACAAAAAAAAATTGAAAAAAATATCTGAAATTAAAGCTTTTTTTTTTTGTTCTCCAGCTGATTGATTAAAAAATTTTTATTCTTTTTTTCTAAGCAACTGAGAGATATGATTAGGGCATTTAATTAAAGCTGAAAATGTAAGCTTTCCAACGATATACAATTTATTATAGGTTGTCATACAAAAAAAAATTGAAAAAAATATCTGAAATTAAAGCTTTTTTTATGTTCCTCCTGCTGATTGATTAAAAAATTTTATTCTTTTTCTAAGCAACTGAGAGATATGATTAGGGCATCGAATTAAAGCTGAAGATGTAAGCTTTCCAACGATATACAATGTATTATAGGTTGTCATACAAAAAAAAATTGAAAAAAATATCTGAAATGAAAGCTTTTTTTTTGTTCTATAGCTGATTGATTAAAAATTTTTATTCTTTTTTCTAAGCAACTGAGAGATATGATTAGGGCATTTAATTAAAGCTGAAGATGTAAGCTTTCCAACGATATACAATTTATTATAGATTGTCATACAAAAAAAAATATCTGAAATTAAAGCTTTTTTTTTTGTTCTCCAGCTGATTGATTAAAAAATTTTTATTCTTTTTTCTAAGCAACTGAGAGATATGATTAGGGCATTTAATTAAAGCTGAAAATGTAAGCTTTCCAACGATATACAATTTATTATAGGTTGTCATACAAAAAAAAATTGAAAAAAATATCTGAAATTAAAGCTTTTTTTTTGTTCTGCAGCTGATTGATTAAAAATTTTTATTCTTTTTTTGAAGCAACTGAGAGATATGATTAGGGCATTTAATTAAAGCTGAAAATGTAAGCTTTCCAATGATATACAATTTATTATAGGTTGTCATACAAAAAAAAATTGAAAAAAATATCTGAAATTAAAGCTTTTTTTTTGTTCTCCAGCTGATTGATTAAAAAATTTTTATTCTTTTTTTGAAGCAACTGAGAGATATGATTAGGGCATCTAATTAAAGCTGAAAATGTAAGCTTTCCAACGATATACAATTTATTATAGGTTGTCATACAAAAAAAAATTGAAAAAAATATCTGAAATTAAAGCTTTTTTTTTTGTTCTCCAGCTGATTGATTAAAAAATTTTTATTCTTTTTTCTAAGCAACTGAGAGATATGATTAGGGCATTTAATTAAAGCTGAAAATGTAAGCTTTCCAACGATATACAATTTATTATAGGTTGTCATACAAAAAAAAATTGAAAAAAATATCTGAAATTAAAGCTTTTTTTTTTTGTTCTCCAGCTGATTGATTAAAAAATTTTTATTCTTTTTTCTAAGCAACTGAGAGATATGATTAGGGCATTTAATTAAAACTGGAAATGTAAGCTTTCCAACGATATACAATTTATTATAGGTTGTCATAAAAAAAAAAATTGAAAAAAATATCTGAAATTAAAGCTTTTTTTTTTGTTCTCCAGCTGATTGATTAAAAAATTTTAATTCTTTTTTCTAAGCAACTGAGAGATATGATTAGGGCATTTAATTAAAGCTGAAGATGTAGGCTTTCCAACGATATACAATTTATTATAGGTTGTCATACAAAAAAAATGGAAAAAATATCTGAAATGAAAGCTTTTTTTTCGTTCTACAGCTGATTGATTAAAAAATTTTTATTCTTTTTTCTAAGCAACTGAGAGATATGATTAGGGCATTTAATTAAAGCTGGAAATGTAAGCTTTCCAACGATATACAATTTATTATAGGTTGTCATACAAAAAAAAATTGAAAAAAATATCTGAAATTAAAGCTTTTTTTTTTGTTCTCCAGCTGATTGATTAAAAATTTTTAGTCTTTTTTCTAAGCAACTGAGAGATATGATTAAAACATCGAATTAAAGCTGAAGATGTAAGCTTTCCAACGATATACAATGTATTATAGGTTGTCATACAAAAAAAAAATTGAAAAAAATATCTGAAATTAAAGCTTTTTTTTTTGTTCTCCTGCTGATTGATTAAAAAATTTTATACTTTTTCTAAGCAACTGAGAGATATGATTAGGGCATCGAATTAAAGCTGAAGATGTAAGCTTTCCAACGATATACAATGTATTATAGGTTTTCATACAAAAAAAAATTGAAAAAAATATCTGAAATTAAAGCTTTTTTTTTTGTTCTCCAGCTGATTGATTAAAAAATTTTTATTCTTTTTTCTAAGCAACTGAGAGATATGATTAGGGCATTTAATTAAAGCTGAAAATGTAAGCTTTCCAACGATATACAATTTATTATAGGTTGTCATACAAAAAAAAATTGAAAAAAATATCTGAAATTAAAGCTTTTTTTTTTGTTCTCCAGCTGATTGATTAAAAAATTTTTATTCTTTTTTTGAAGCAACTGAGAGATATGATTAGGGCATTTAAATAAAGCTGAAAATGTAAGCTTTCCAACGATATACAATTTATTATAGGTTGTCATACAAAAAAAAATTGAAAAAAATATCTGAAATTAAAGCTTTTTTTTTTTGTTCTCCAGCTGATTGATTAAAAAATTTTAATTCTTTTTTCTAAGCAACTGAGAGATATGATTAGGGCATTTAATTAAAGCTGAAGATGTAGGCTTTCCAACGATATACAATTTATTATAGGTTGTCATACAAAAAAAATGGAAAAAAATATCTGAAATGAAAGCTTTTTTTTTCGTTCTCCAGCTGATTGATTAAAAAATTTTTATTCTTTTTTCTAAGCAACTGAGAGATATGATTAGGGCATTTAATTTAAGCTGGAAATGTTAGCTTTCCAACGATATACAATTTATTATAGGTTGTCATACAAAAAAAAATTGAAAAAAATATCTGAAATTAAAGCTTTTTTTTTTGTTCTCCAGCTGATTGATTAAAAAATTTTTATTCTTTTTTTGAAGCAACTGAGAGATATGATTAGGGCATTTAATTAAAGCTGAAAATGTAAGCTTTCCAACGATATACAATTTATTATAGGCTGTCATACAAAAAAAAATTGAAAAATATATCTGAAATTAAAGCTTTTTTTTTTTGTTCTCCTGCTGATTGATTAAAAAATTTTATTCTTTTTCTAAGCAACTGAGAGATATGATTAGGGCATCGAATTAAAGCTGAAGATGTAAGCTTTCCAACGATATACAATGTATTATAGGTTGTCATACAAAAAAAAATTGAAAAAAATATCTGAAATTAAAGCTTTTTTTTTTTGTTCTCCAGCTGATTGATTAAAAAATTTTTATTCTTTTTTCTAAGCAACTGAGAGATATGATTAGGGCATTTAATTAAAGCTGAAAATGTAAGCTTTCCAACGATATACAATTTATTATAGGTTGTCATACAAAGAAAAATTGAAAAAAATATCTGAAATTAAAGCTTTTTTTTTTGTTCTCCAGCTGATTGATTAAAAAATTTTTATTCTTTTTTTGAAGCAACTGAGAGATATGATTAGGGCATTTAATTAAAGCTGAAAATGTAAGCTTTCCAACGATATACAATTTATTATAGGTTGTCATACAAAAAAAAATTGAAAAAAATATCTGAAATTAAAGCTTTTTTTTTTTGTTCTCCAGCTGATTGATTAAAAAATTTTTATTCTTTTTTCTAAGCAACTGAGAGATATGATTAGGGCATTTAATTAAAGCTGAAAATGTAAGCTTTCCAACGATATACAATTTATTATAGGTTGTCATACAAAAAAAAATTGAAAAAAATATCTGAAATTAAAGCTATTTTTTTGTTCTGCAGCTGATTGATTAAAAAAATTTTATTCTTTTTTCTAAGCAACTGAGAGATATGATTAGGGCATTTAATTAAAGCTGAAGATGTAAGCTTTCCAACGATATACAATTTATTATAGGTTGTCATACAAAAAAAATGGAAAAAAATATATGAAATGAAAGCTTTTTTTTTCGTTCTCCAGCTGATTGATTAAAAAATTTTATTCTTTTTTTGAAGCAACTGAGAGATATGATTAGGGCATTTAATTAAAGCTGAAAATGTAAGCTTTCCAACGATATACAATTTATTATAGGTTGTCATACAAAAAAAAATTGAAAAAAATATCTGAAATTAAAGCTTTTTTTTTGTTCTGCAGCTGATTGATTAAAAATTTTTATTCTTTTTTTGAAGCAACTGAGAGATATGATTAGGGCATTTAATTAAAGCTGAAAATGTAAGCTTTCCAATGATATACAATTTATTATAGGTTGTCATACAAAAAAAAATTGAAAAAAATATCTGAAATTAAAGCTTTTTTTTTGTTCTCCAGCTGATTGATTAAAAAATTTTTATTCTTTTTTTGAAGCAACTGAGAGATATGATTAGGGCATTTAATTAAAGCTGAAAATGTAAGCTTTCCAACGATATACAATTTATTATAGGTTGTCATACAAAAAAAAATTGAAAAAAATATCTGAAGTTAAAACTTTTTTTTTTGTTCTCCAGCTGATTGATTAAAAAATTTTTATTCTTTTTTCTAAGCAACTGAGAGATATGATTAGGGCATTTAATTAAAGCTGAAAATGTAAGCTTTCCAACGATATACAATTTATTATAGGTTGTCATACAAAAAAAAATTGAAAAAAATATCTGAAATTAAAGCTTTTTTTTTTTGTTCTCCAGCTGATTGATTAAAAAATTTTTATTCTTTTTTCTAAGCAACTGAGAGATATGATTAGGGCATTTAATTAAAACTGGAAATGTAAGCTTTCCAACGATATACAATTTATTATAGGTTGTCATAAAAAAAAAAATTGAAAAAAATATCTGAAATTAAAGCTTTTTTTTTTGTTCTCCAGCTGATTGATTAAAAAATTTTTATTCTTTTTTCTAAGCAACTGAGAGATATGATTAGGGCATTTAATTAAAGCTGAAGATGTAGGCTTTCCAACGATATACAATTTATTATAGGTTGTCATACAAAAAAAATGGAAAAAATATCTGAAATGAAAGCTTTTTTTTCGTTCTACAGCTGATTGATTAAAAAATTTTTATTCTTTTTTCTAAGCAACTGAGAGATATGATTAGGGCATTTAATTAAAGCTGGAAATGTAAGCTTTCCAACGATATACAATTTATTATAGGTTGTCATACAAAAAAAAATTGAAAAAAATATCTGAAATTAAAGCTTTTTTTTTTGTTCTCCAGCTGATTGATTAAAAATTTTTAGTCTTTTTTCTAAGCAACTGAGAGATATGATTAAAACATCGAATTAAAGCTGAAGATGTAAGCTTTCCAACGATATACAATGTATTATAGGTTGTCATACAAAAAAAAAATTGAAAAAAATATCTGAAATTAAAGCTTTTTTTTTTGTTCTCCTGCTGATTGATTAAAAAATTTTATACTTTTTCTAAGCAACTGAGAGATATGATTAGGGCATCGAATTAAAGCTGAAGATGTAAGCTTTCCAACGATATACAATGTATTATAGGTTTTCATACAAAAAAAAATTGAAAAAAATATCTGAAATTAAAGCTTTTTTTTTTGTTCTCCAGCTGATTGATTAAAAAATTTTTATTCTTTTTTCTAAGCAACTGAGAGATATGATTAGGGCATTTAATTAAAGCTGAAAATGTAAGCTTTCCAACGATATACAATTTATTATAGGTTGTCATACAAAAAAAAATTGAAAAAAATATCTGAAATTAAAGCTTTTTTTTTTGTTCTCCAGCTGATTGATTAAAAAATTTTTATTCTTTTTTTGAAGCAACTGAGAGATATGATTAGGGCATTTAAATAAAGCTGAAAATGTAAGCTTTCCAACGATATACAATTTATTATAGGTTGTCATACAAAAAAAAATTGAAAAAAATATCTGAAATTAAAGCTTTTTTTTTTTGTTCTCCAGCTGATTGATTAAAAAATTTTAATTCTTTTTTCTAAGCAACTGAGAGATATGATTAGGGCATTTAATTAAAGCTGAAGATGTAGGCTTTCCAACGATATACAATTTATTATAGGTTGTCATACAAAAAAAATGGAAAAAAATATCTGAAATGAAAGCTTTTTTTTTCGTTCTCCAGCTGATTGATTAAAAAATTTTTATTCTTTTTTCTAAGCAACTGAGAGATATGATTAGGGCATTTAATTTAAGCTGGAAATGTTAGCTTTCCAACGATATACAATTTATTATAGGTTGTCATACAAAAAAAAATTGAAAAAAATATCTGAAATTAAAGCTTTTTTTTTTGTTCTCCAGCTGATTGATTAAAAAATTTTTATTCTTTTTTTGAAGCAACTGAGAGATATGATTAGGGCATTTAATTAAAGCTGAAAATGTAAGCTTTCCAACGATATACAATTTATTATAGGCTGTCATACAAAAAAAAATTGAAAAATATATCTGAAATTAAAGCTTTTTTTTTTTGTTCTCCTGCTGATTGATTAAAAAATTTTATTCTTTTTCTAAGCAACTGAGAGATATGATTAGGGCATCGAATTAAAGCTGAAGATGTAAGCTTTCCAACGATATACAATGTATTATAGGTTGTCATACAAAAAAAAATTGAAAAAAATATCTGAAATTAAAGCTTTTTTTTTTTGTTCTCCAGCTGATTGATTAAAAAATTTTTATTCTTTTTTCTAAGCAACTGAGAGATATGATTAGGGCATTTAATTAAAGCTGAAAATGTAAGCTTTCCAACGATATACAATTTATTATAGGTTGTCATACAAAGAAAAATTGAAAAAAATATCTGAAATTAAAGCTTTTTTTTTTGTTCTCCAGCTGATTGATTAAAAAATTTTTATTCTTTTTTTGAAGCAACTGAGAGATATGATTAGGGCATTTAATTAAAGCTGAAAATGTAAGCTTTCCAACGATATACAATTTATTATAGGTTGTCATACAAAAAAAAATTGAAAAAAATATCTGAAATTAAAGCTTTTTTTTTTTGTTCTCCAGCTGATTGATTAAAAAATTTTTATTCTTTTTTCTAAGCAACTGAGAGATATGATTAGGGCATTTAATTAAAGCTGAAAATGTAAGCTTTCCAACGATATACAATTTATTATAGGTTGTCATACAAAAAAAAATTGAAAAAAATATCTGAAATTAAAGCTATTTTTTTGTTCTGCAGCTGATTGATTAAAAAAATTTTATTCTTTTTTCTAAGCAACTGAGAGATATGATTAGGGCATTTAATTAAAGCTGAAGATGTAAGCTTTCCAACGATATACAATTTATTATAGGTTGTCATACAAAAAAAATGGAAAAAAATATATGAAATGAAAGCTTTTTTTTTCGTTCTCCAGCTGATTGATTAAAAAATTTTATTCTTTTTTTGAAGCAACTGAGAGATATGATTAGGGCATTTAATTAAAGCTGAAAATGTAAGCTTTCCAACGATATACAATTTATTATAGGTTGTCATACAAAAAAAAATTGAAAAAAATATCTGAAATTAAAGCTTTTTTTTTGTTCTGCAGCTGATTGATTAAAAATTTTTATTCTTTTTTTGAAGCAACTGAGAGATATGATTAGGGCATTTAATTAAAGCTGAAAATGTAAGCTTTCCAATGATATACAATTTATTATAGGTTGTCATACAAAAAAAAATTGAAAAAAATATCTGAAATTAAAGCTTTTTTTTTGTTCTCCAGCTGATTGATTAAAAAATTTTTATTCTTTTTTTGAAGCAACTGAGAGATATGATTAGGGCATTTAATTAAAGCTGAAAATGTAAGCTTTCCAACGATATACAATTTATTATAGGTTGTCATACAAAAAAAAATTGAAAAAAATATCTGAAGTTAAAACTTTTTTTTTTGTTCTCCAGCTGATTGATTAAAAAATTTTTATTCTTTTTTCTAAGCAACTGAGAGATATGATTAGGGCATTTAATTAAAGCTGAAAATGTAAGCTTTCCAACGATATACAATTTATTATAGGTTGTCATACAAAAAAAAATTGAAAAAAATATCTGAAATTAAAGCTTTTTTTTTTTGTTCTCCAGCTGATTGATTAAAAAATTTTTATTCTTTTTTCTAAGCAACTGAGAGATATGATTAGGGCATTTAATTAAAACTGGAAATGTAAGCTTTCCAACGATATACAATTTATTATAGGTTGTCATAAAAAAAAAAATTGAAAAAAATATCTGAAATTAAAGCTTTTTTTTTTGTTCTCCAGCTGATTGATTAAAAAATTTTAATTCTTTTTTCTAAGCAACTGAGAGATATGATTAGGGCATTTAATTAAAGCTGAAGATGTAGGCTTTCCAACGATATACAATGTATTATAGGTTGTCATACAAAAAAAAATTGAAAAAAATATCTGAAATTAAAGCTTTTTTTTTTGTTCTCCTGCTGATTGATTAAAAAATTTTATTCTTTTTCTAAGCAACTGAGAGATATGATTAGGGCATCGAATTAAAGCTGAAGATGTAAGCTTTCCAACGATATACAATGTATTATAGGTTGTCATACAAAAAAAAATTGAAAAAAATATCTGAAATTAAAGCTTTTTTTTTTGTTCTCCTGCTGATTGATTAAAAAATTTTATTCTTTTTCTAAGCAACTGAGAGATATGATTAGGGCATCGAATTAAAGCTGAAGATGTAAGCTTTCCAACGATATACAATGTATTATAGGTTGTCATACAAAAAAAAATTGAAAAAAATATCTGAAATTAAAGCTTTTTTTTTTGTTCTCCAGCTGATTGATTAAAAAATTTTTATTCTTTTTTCTAAGCAACTGAGAGATATGATTAGGGCATTTAATTAAAGCTGAAAATGTAAGCTTTCCAACGATATACAATTTATTATAGGTTGTCATACAAAAAAAAATTGAAAAAATATCTGAAATTAAAGCTTTTTTTTTTGTTCTCCAGCTGATTGATTAAAAAATTTTTATTCTTTTTTTGAAGCAACTGAGAGATATGATTAGGGCATTTAAATAAAGCTGAAAATGTAAGCTTTCCAACGATATACAATTTATTATAGGTTGTCATACAAAAAAAAATTGAAAAAAATATCTGAAATTAAAGCTTTTTTTTTTTGTTCTCCAGCTGATTGATTAAAAATTTTTAATTCTTTTTTCTAAGCAACTGAGAGATATGATTAGGGCATTTAATTAAAGCTGAAGATGTAGGCTTTCCAACGATATACAATTTATTATAGGTTGTCATACAAAAAAAATGGAAAAAAATATCTGAAATGAAAGCTTTTTTTTTCGTTCTCCAGCTGATTGATTAAAAAATTTTTATTCTTTTTTCTAAGCAACTGAGAGATATGATTAGGGCATTTAATTTAAGCTGGAAATGTAAGCTTTCCAACGATATACAATTTATTATAGGTTGTCATACAAAAAAAAATTGAAAAAAATATCTGAAATTAAAGCTTTTTTTTTTGTTCTCCAGCTGATTGATTAAAAAATTTTTATTCTTTTTTTGAAGCAACTGAGAGATATGATTAGGGCATTTAATTAAAGCTGAAAATGTAAGCTTTCCAACGATATACAATTTATTATAGGCTGTCATACAAAAAAAAATTGAAAAAAATATCTGAAATGAAAGCTTTTTTTTTTGTTCTCCTGCTGATTGATTAAAAAATTTTATTCTTTTTCTAAGTAACTGAGAGATATGATTAGGGCATCGAATTAAAGCTGAAGATGTAAGCTTTCCAACGATATACAATGTATTATAGGTTGTCATACAAAAAAAAATTGAAAAAAATATCTGAAATTAAAGCTTTTTTTTTTTGTTCTCCAGCTGATTGATTAAAAAATTTTTATTCTTTTTTCTAAGCAACTGAGAGATATGATTAGGGCATTTAATTAAAGCTGAAAATGTAAGCTTTCCAACGATATACAATTTATTATAGGTTGTCATACAAAGAAAAATTGAAAAAAATATCTGAAATTAAAGCTTTTTTTTTTGTTCTCCAGCTGATTGATTAAAAAATTTTTATTCTTTTTTTGAAGCAACTGAGAGATATGATTAGGGCATTTAAATAAAGCTGAAAATGTAAGCTTTCCAACGATATACAATTTATTATAGGTTGTCATACAAAAAAAAATTGAAAAAAATATCTGAAATTAAAGCTTTTTTTTTTTGTTCTCCAGCTGATTGATTAAAAAATTTTTATTCTTTTTTCTAAGCAACTGAGAGATATGATTGGGGCATTTAATTAAAGCTGGAAATGTAAGCTTTCCAACGATATACAATTTATTATAGGTTGTCATACAAAAAAAAAATGAAAAAAATATCTGAAATTAAAGCTATTTTTTTGTTCTGCAGCTGATTGATTAAAAAAATTTTATTCTTTTTTCTAAGCAACTGAGATATATGATTAGGGCATCTAATTAAAGCTGAAGATGTAAGCTTTCCAACGATATACACTTTATTATAGGTTGTCATACAAAAAAAATGGAAAAAAATATATGAAATGAAAGCTTTTTTTTTCGTTCTCCAGCTGATTGATTAAAAAATTTTTGTTCTTTTTTTGAAGCAACTGAGAGATATGATTAGGGCATTTAATTAAAGCTGAAAATGTAAGCTTTCCAACGATATACAATTTTTTATAGGTTGTCATACAAAAAAAATTGAAAAAAATATCTGAAATTAAAGCTTTTTTTTTTGTTCTCCTGCTGATTGATTAAAAAATTTTATTCTTTTTTTAAGCAACTGAGAGATATGATTAGGGCATCGAATTAAAGCTGAAGATGTAAGCTTTCCAACGATATACAATTTATTATAGGTTGTCATACAAAAAAAATTGAAAAAAATATCTGAAATGAAAGCTTTTTTTTGTTCTCCAGCTGATTGATTAAAAATTTTTATTCTTTTTTCTAAGCAACTGAGAGATATGATTAGGGCATCGAATTAAAGCTGAAGATGTAAGCTTTCCAACGATTTACAATTTATTATAGGTTGTCATACAAAAAAAAATTGAAAAAAATATCTGAAATTAAAGCTTTTTTTTTTTTGTTCTCCAGCTGATTGATTAAAAAATTTTTATTCTTTTTTCTAAGCAACTGAGAGATATGATTAGGGCATTTAATTAAAGCTGAAAATGTAAGCTTTCCAACGATATACAATTTATTATAGGTTGTCGTACAAAAAAAAATTGAAAAAAATATCTGAAATTAAAGCTTTTTTTTTTTGTTCTCCAGCTGATTGATTAAAAAATTTGTATTCTTTTTTTGAAGCAACTGAGAGATATGATTAGGGCATTTAATTAAAGCTGAAAATGTAAGCTTTCCAACGATATACAATTTTTTATAGGTTGTCATACAAAAAAAATTGAAAAAAATATCTGAAATTAAAGCTTTTTTTTTTGTTCTGCAGCTGATTGATTAAAAAATTTTATTCTTTTTTTAAGCAACTGAGAGATATGATTAGGGCATCGAATTAAAGCTGAAGATGTAAGCTTTCCAACGATATACAATTTATTATAGGTTGTCATACAAAAAAAAATTGAAAAAAATATCTGAAATGAAAGCTTTTTTTTGTTCTCCAGCTGATTGATTAAAAATTTTTATTCTTTTTTCTAAGCAACTGAGAGATATGATTAGGGCATCGAATTAAAGCTGAAGATGTAAGCTTTCCAACGATTTACAATTTATTATAGGTTGTCATACAAAAAAAAATTGAAAAAAATATCTGAAATTAAAGCTTTTTTTTTTTGTTCTCCAGCTGATTGATTAAAAAATTTTTATTCTTTTTTCTAAGCAACTGAGAGATATGATTAGGGCATTTAATTAAAGCTGAAAATGTAAGCTTTCCAACGATATACAATTTATTATAGGTTGTTGTACAAAAAAAAATTGAAAAAAATATCTGAAATTAAAGCTTTTTTTTTTTGTTCTCCAGCTGATTGATTAAAAAATTTTTGTTCTTTTTTTGAAGCAACTGAGAGATATGATTAGGGCATTTAATTAAAGCTGAAAATGTAAGCTTTCCAACGATATACAATTTTTTATAGGTTGTCATACAAAAAAAATTGAAAAAAATATCTGAAATTAAAGCTTTTTTTTTTTGTTCTCCTGCTGATTGATTAAAAAATTTTATTCTTTTTCTAAGCAACTGAGAGATATGATTAGGGCATCGAATTAAAGCTGAAGATGTAAGCTTTCCAACGATATACAATGTATTATAGGTTGTCATACAAAAAAAAATTGAAAAAAATATCTGAAATTAAAGCTTTTTTTTTTGTTCTCCAGCTGATTGATTAAAAAATTTTTATTCTTTTTTCTAAGCAACTGAGAGATATGATTAGGGCATTTAATTAAAGCTGAAAATGTAAGCTTTCCAACGATATACAATTTATTATAGGTTGTCATACAAAGAAAAATTGAAAAAAATATCTGAAATTAAAGCTTTTTTTTTTGTTCTCCAGCTGATTGATTAAAAAATTTTTATTCTTTTTTTGAAGCAACTGAGAGATATGATTAGGGCATTTAATTAAAGCTGAAAATGTAAGCTTTCCAACGATATACAATTTATTATAGGTTGTCATACAAAAAAAAATTGAAAAAAATATCTGAAATTAAAGCTTTTTTTTTTTGTTCTCCAGCTGATTGATTAAAAAATTTTTATTCTTTTTTCTAAGCAACTGAGAGATATGATTAGGGCATTTAATTAAAGCTGGAAATGTAAGCTTTCCAGCTGATTGATTAAAAAATTTGTATTCTTTTTTTGAAGCAACTGAGAGATATGATTAGGGCATTTAATTAAAGCCGAAAATGTAAGCTTTCCAACGATATACAATTTATTATAGGTTGTCATACAAAAAAAAATTGAAAAAAATATCTGAAATTAAAGCTTTTTTTTTTTGTTCTCCAGCTGATTGATTAAAAAATTTTTATTCTTTTTTCTAAGCAACTGAGAGATATGATTAGGGCATTTAATTAAAGCTGAAAATGTAAGCTTTCCAACGATATACAACTTATTATAGGTTGTCATACAAAAAAAAATTGAAAAAAATATCTGAAATTAAAGCTTTTTTTTGTTCTCCTGCTGATTGATTAAAAAATTTTATTCTTTTTCTAAGCAACTGAGAGATATGATTAGGGCATTTAATTAAAGCTGAAGATGTAAGCTTTCCAACGATATACAATGTATTATAGGTTGTAATACAAAAAAAAATTGAAAAAAATATCTGAAATGAAAGCTTTTTTTTTGTTCTCCAGCTGATTGATTAAAAATTTTTATTCTTTTTTCTAAGCAACTGAGAGATATGATTAGGGCATCGAATTAAAGCTGAAGATGTAAGCTTTCCAACGATTTACAATTTATTATAGGTTGTCATACAAAAAAAAAATTGAAAAAAATATCTGAAATTAAAGCTTTTTTTTTTGTTCTCCAGCTGATTGATTAAAAAATTTTTGTTCTTTTTCTAAGCAACTGAGAGATATGATTAGGGCATCGAATTAAAGCTGAAGATGTAAGCTTTCCAACGATATACAATGTATTATAGGTTGTCATACAAAAAAAAATTGAAAAAAATATCTGAAATGAAAGCTTTTTTTTTGTTCTCCAGCTGATTGATTAAAAATTTTTATTCTTTTTTCTAAGCAACTGAGAGATATGATTAGGGCATCGAATTAAAGCTGAAGATGTAAGCTTTCCAACGATTTACAATTTATTATAGGTTGTCATACAAAAAAAAAATTGAAAAAAATATCTGAAATTAAAGCTTTTTTTTTTGTTCTCCAGCTGATTGATTAAAAAATTTTTGTTCTTTTTCTAAGCAACTGAGAGATATGATTAGGGCATCGAATTAAAGCTGAAGATGTAAGCTTTCCAACGATATACAATGTATTATAGGTTGTAATACAAAAAAAAATTGAAAAAAATATCTGAAATGAAAGCTTTTTTTTTGTTCTCCAGCTGATTGATTAAAAATTTTTATTCTTTTTTCTAAGCAACTGAGAGATATGATTAGGGCATCGAATTAAAGCTGAAGATGTAAGCTTTCCAACGATTTACAATTTATTATAGGTTGTCATACAAAAAAAAAATTGAAAAAAATATCTGAAATTAAAGCTTTTTTTTTTGTTCTCCAGCTGATTGATTAAAAAATTTTTGTTCTTTTTCTAAGCAACTGAGAGATATGATTAGGGCATCGAATTAAAGCTGAAGATGTAAGCTTTCCAACGATATACAATGTATTATAGGTTGTCATACAAAAAAAAATTGAAAAAAATATCTGAAATGAAAGCTTTTTTTTTGTTCTCCAGCTGATTGATTAAAAATTTTTATTCTTTTTTCTAAGCAACTGAGAGATATGATTAGGGCATCGAATTAAAGCTGAAGATGTAAGCTTTCCAACGATTTACAATTTATTATAGGTTGTCATACAAAAAAAAATTGAAAAAAATATCTGAAATTAAAGCTTTTTTTTTTGTTCTCCAGCTGATTGATTAAAAAATTTTTGTTCTTTTTTTGAAGCAACTGAGAGATATGATTAGGGCATTTAATTAAAGCTGAAAATGTAAGCTTTCAACGATATACAATTTATTATAGGTTGTCATACAAAGAAAAATTGAAAAAAATATCTGAAATTAAAGCTTTTTTTTTGTTCTCCAGCTGATTGATTAAAAAATTTTTATTCTGTTTTTGAAGCATTTGAGAGATATGATTAGGGCATTTAATTAAAGCTGAAAATGTAAGCTTTCCAACGATATACAATTTATTATAGGTTGTCATACAAAAAAAAATTGAAAAAAATATCTGAAATTAAAGCTTTTTTTTTTTGTTCTCCAGCTGATTGATTAAAAAATTTTTATTCTTTTTTCTAAGCAACTGAGAGATATGATTAGGGCATTCAATTAAAGCTGGAAATGTAAGCTTTTCAACGATATACAATTTATTATAGGTTGTCATACAAAAAAAAATTGAAAAAAATATCTGAAATTAAAGCTATTTTTTTGTTCTGCAGCTGATTGATTAAAAAAATTTTATTCTTTTTTCTAAGCAACTGAGAGATATGATTAGGGCATCTAATTAAAGCTGAAGATGTAAGCTTTCCAACGATATACAATTTATTATAGGTTGTCATACAAAAAAAATTGGAAAAAAATATCTGAAATGAAAGCTTTTTTTTTTGTTCTCCTGCTGATTGATTAAAAAATTTTATTCTTTTTTTAAGCAACTGAGAGATATGATTAGGGCATCGAATTAAAGCTGAAGATGTAAGCTTTCCAACGATATACAATTTATTATAGGTTGTCATACAAAAAAAAATTGAAAAAAATATCTGAAATGAAAGCTTTTTTTTTTGTTCTCCAGCTGATTGATTAAAAATTTTTATTCTTTTTTCTAAGCACCTGAGAGATATGATTAGGGCATTTAATTAAAGCTGAAAATGTTAGCTTTCCAACGATATACAATGTATTATAGGTTGTCATACAAAAAAAAATTGAAAAAAATATCTGAAATTAAAGCTTTTTTTTTTGTTCTCCAGCTGATTGATTAAAAAATTTGTATTCTTTTTTTGAAGCAACTGAGAGATATGATTAGGGCATTTAATTAAAGCCGAAAATGTAAGCTTTCCAACGATATACAATTTATTATAGGTTTTCATACAAAAAAAATTGAAAAAAATATCTGAAATTAAAGCTTTTTTTTTTGTTCTCCAGCTGATTGATTAAAAAATTTTTATTCTTTTTTCTAAGCAACTGAGAGATATGATTAGGGCATTTAATTAAAGCTGAAAATGTTAGCTTTCCAACGATATACAATGTATTATAGGTTGTCATACAAAAAAAAATTGAAAAAAATATCTGAAATTAAAGCTTTTTTTTTTGTTCTCCAGCTGATTGATTAAAAAATTTGTATTCTTTTTTTGAAGCAACTGAGAGATATGATTAGGGCATTTAATTAAAGCTGAAAATGTAAGCTTTCCAACGATATACAATTTATTATAGGTTGTCATACAAAAAAAAATTGAAAAAAATATCTGAAATTAAAGCTTTTTTTTTTGTTCTCCTGCTGATTGATTAAAAAATTTTATTCTTTTTCTAAGCAACTGAGAGATATGATTAGGGCATCTAATTAAAGCTGAAGATGTAAGCTTTCCAACGATATACAATGTATTATAGGTTGTCATACAAAAAAAAATTGAAAAAAATATCTGAAATGAAAGCTTTTTTTTTGTTCTCCAGCTGATTGATTAAAAATTTTTATTCTTTTTTCTAAGCAACTGAGAGATATGATTAGGGCATCGAATTAAAGCTGAAGATGTAAGCTTTCCAACGATTTACAATTTATTATAGGTTGTCATACAAAAAAAAATTGAAAAAAATATCTGAAATTAAAGCTTTTTTTTTGTTCTCCAGCTGATTGATTAAAAATTTTTTGTTCTTTTTTTGAAGCAACTGAGAGATATGATTAGGGCATTTTATTTAAAGCTGAAAATGTAAGCTTTCCAACGATATACAATTTATTATAGGTTGTCATACAAAAAAAAATTGAAAAAAATATCTGAAATTAAAGCTTTTTTTTTGTTCTCCAGCTAATTGATTAAAAATTTTTATTCTTTTTTTGAAGCAACTGAGAGATATGATTAGGGCATTTAATTAAAGCTGAAGATGTAAGCTTTCCAACGATATACAATGTATTATAGGGTGTAATAAAAAAAAAACTGAAAAAAATATCTGAAATGAAAGCTTTTTTTTTGTTCTCCAGCTGATTGATTAAAAATTTTTATTCTTTTTTCTAAGCAACTGAGAGATATGATTAGGGCATCGAATTAAAGCTGAAGATGTAAGCTTTCCAACGATTTACAATTTATTATAGGTTGTCATACAAAAAAAAATTTAAAAAAATATCTGAAATTAAAACTTTTTTTTTGTTCTCCAGCTGATTGATTAAAAAATTTTTATTCTTTTTTTGAAGCAACTGAGAGATATGATTAGGGCATTTAATTAAAGCTGAAAATGTAAGCTTTCCAACGATATACAATTTATTATAGGTTGTCATACAAAAAAAAATTGAAAAAAATATCTGAAATTAAAGCTTTTTTTTTTGTTCTCCAGCTGATTGATTAAAAAATTTTTATTCTTTTTTCTAAGCAACTGAGAGATATGATTAGGGCATCGAATTAAAGCTGAAGATGTAAGCTTTCCAACGATATACAATTTATTATAGGTTGTCATACAAAAAAAAATTGAAAAAAATATCTGAAATGAAAGCTTTTTTTTTGTTCTCCAGCTGATTGATTAAAAATTTTTATTCTTTTTTCTAAGCAACTGAGAGATATGATTAGGGCATCGAATTAAAGCTGAAGATGTAAGCTTTCCAACGATTTACAATTTATTATAGGTTGTCATACAAAAAAAAATTTAAAAAAATATCTGAAATTAAAACTTTTTTTTTGTTCTCCAGCTGATTGATTAAAAAATTTTTATTCTTTTTTTGAAGCAACTGAGAGATATGATTAGGGCATTTAATTAAAGCTGAAAATGTAAGCTTTCCAACGATATACAATTTATTATAGGTTGTCATACAAAAAAAAATTGAAAAAAATATCTGAAATTAAAGCTTTTTTTTTTGTTCTCCAGCTGATTGATTAAAAAATTTTTATTCTTTTTTCTAAGCAACTGAGAGATATGATTAGGGCATCGAATTAAAGCTGAAGATGTAAGCTTTCCAACGATTTACAATTTATTATAGGTTGTCATACAAAAAAAAATTTAAAAAAATATCTGAAATTAAAACTTTTTTTTTGTTCTCCAGCTGATTGATTAAAAAATTTTTATTCTTTTTTTGAAGCAACTGAGAGATATGATTAGGGCATTTAATTAAAGCTGAAAATGTAAGCTTTCCAACGATATACAATTTATTATAGGTTGTCATACAAAAAAAAAATTGAAAAAAATATCTGAAATTAAAGCTTTTTTTTTTGTTCTCCAGCTGATTGATTAAAAAATTTTTATTCTTTTTTCTAAGCAACTGAGAGATATGATTAGGGCATCGAATTAAAGCTGAAGATGTAAGCTTTCCAACGATATACAATTTATTATAGGTTGTCATACAAAAAAAATTGAAAAAATATCTGAAATTAAAGCTTTTTTTTTTTTTGTTCTCCAGCTGATTGATTAAAAAATTTTTATTCTTTTTTCTAAGCAACTGAGAGATATGATTAGGGCATTTAATTAAAGCTGAAAATGTAAGCTTTCCAACGATATACAATTTATTATAGGTTGTCATACAAAAAAAAATTGAAAAAAATATCTGAAATTAAAGCTTTTTTTTTTGTTCTCCAGCTGATTGATTAAAAAATTTTTATTCTTTTTTCTAAGCAACTGAGAGATATGATTAGGGCATCGAATTAAAGCTGAAGATGTAAGCTTTCCAACGATATACAATTTATTATAGGTTGTCATACAAAAAAAATTGAAAAAATATCTGAAATTAAAGCTATTTTTTTTGTTCTCCAGCTGATTGATTAAAAAATTTTTATTCTTTTTTCTAAGCAACTGAGAGATATGATTAGGGCATTTAATTAAAGCTGAAAATGTAAGCTTTCCAACGATATACAATTTATTATAGGTTGTCATACAAAAAAAAATTGAAAAAAATATCTGAAATTAAAGCTTTTTTTTTTTGTTCTCCAGCTGATTGATTAAAAAATTTTTATTCTTTTTTCTAAGCAACTGAGAGATATGATTAGGGCATTTAATTAAAGCTGAAAATGTAAGCTTTCCAACGATATACAATTTATTATAGGTTGTCATACAAAAAAAAATTGAAAAAAATATCTGAAATTAAAGCTTTTTTTTTTGTTCTCCAGCTGATTGATTAAAAAATTTTTATTCTTTTTTCTAAGCAACTGAGAGATATGATTAGGGCATCGAATTAAAGCTGAAGATGTAAGCTTTCCAACGATATACAATTTATTATAGGTTGTCATACAAAAAAAATTGAAAAAATATCTGAAATTAAAGCTATTTTTTTTGTTCTCCAGCTGATTGATTAAAAAATTTTTATTCTTTTTTCTAAGCAACTGAGAGATATGATTAGGGCATTTAATTAAAGCTGAAAATGTAAGCTTTCCAACGATATACAATTTATTATAGGTTGTCATACAAAAAAAAATTGAAAAAAATATCTGAAATTAAAGCTTTTTTTTTTTGTTCTCCAGCTGATTGATTAAAAAATTTTTATTCTTTTTTCTAAGCAACTGAGAGATATGATTAGGGCATTTAATTAAAGCTGAAAATGTAAGCTTTCCAACGATATACAATTTATTATAGGTTGTCATACAAAGAAAAATTGAAAAAAATATCTGAAATTAAAGCTTTTTTTTTTGTTCTCCAGCTGATTGATTAAAAAATTTTTATTCTTTTTTTGAAGCAACTGAGAGATATGATTAGGGCATTTAATTAAAGCTGAAAATGTAAGCTTTCCAACGATATACAATTTATTATAGGTTGTCATACAAAAAAAAATTGAAAAAAATATCTGAAATTAAAGCTTTTTTTTTTTGTTCTCCAGCTGATTGATTAAAAAATGTTTATTCTTTTTTCTAAGCAACTGAGAGATATGATTAGGGCATTTAATTAAAGCTGAAAATGTAAGCTTTCCAACGATATACAATTTATTATAGGTTGTCATACAAAAAAAAATTGAAAAAAATATCTGAAATTAAAGCTTTTTTTTTTGTTCTCCAGCTGATTGATTAAAAAATTTTTATTCTTTTTTCTAAGCAACTGAGAGATATGATTAGGGCATCGAATTAAAGCTGAAGATGTAAGCTTTCCAACGATTTACAATTTATTATAGGTTGTCATACAAAAAAAAAATTGAAAAAAATATCTGAAATTAAAGCTTTTTTTTTTGTTCTCCAGCTGATTGATTAAAAAATTTTTATTCTTTTTTCTAAGCAACTGAGAGATATGATTAGGGCATTTAATTAAAGCTGAAAATGTAAGCTTTCCAACGATATACAATTTATTATAGGTTGTCATACAAAGAAAAATTGAAAAAAATATCTGAAATTAAAGCTTTTTTTTTGTTCTCCAGCTGATTGATTAAAAAATTTTTATTCTTTTTTTGAAGCAACTGAGAGATATGATTAGGGCATTTAATTAAAGCTGAAAATGTAAGCTTTCCAACGATATACAATTTATTATAGGTTGTCATACAAAAAAAAATTGAAAAAAATATCTGAAATTAAAGCTTTTTTTTTTTGTTCTCCAGCTGATTGATTAAAAAATGTTTATTCTTTTTTCTAAGCAACTGAGAGATATGATTAGGGCATTTAAATAAAGCTGAAAATGTAAGCTTTCCAACGATATACAATTTATTATAGGTTGTCATACAAAAAAAAAATTGAAAAAAATATCTGAAATTAAAGCTTTTTTTTTTGTTCTCCAGCTGATTGATTAAAAAATTTTTATTCTTTTTTCTAAGCAACTGAGAGATATGATTAGGGCATCGAATTAAAGCTGAAGATGTAAGCTTTCCAACGATATACAATTTATTATAGGTTGTCATACAAAAAAAATTGAAAAAATATCTGAAATTAAAGCTTTTTTTTTTTGTTCTCCAGCTGATTGATTAAAAAATTTTTATTCTTTTTTCTAAGCAACTGAGAGATATGATTAGGGCATTTAATTAAAGCTGAAAATGTAAGCTTTCCAACGATATACAATTTATTATAGGTTGTCATACAAAAAAAAATTGAAAAAAATATCTGAAATTAAAGCTTTTTTTTTTTGTTCTCCAGCTGATTGATTAAAAAATTTTTATTCTTTTTTCTAAGCAACTGAGAGATATGATTAGGGCATTTAATTAAAGCTGAAAATGTAAGCTTTCCAACGATATACAATTTATTATAGGTTGTCATACAAAGAAAAATTGAAAAAAATATCTGAAATTAAAGCTTTTTTTTTGTTCTCCAGCTGATTGATTAAAAAATTTTTATTCTTTTTTTGAAGCAACTGAGAGATATGATTAGGGCATTTTATTAAAGCTGAAAATGTAAGCTTTCCAACGATATACAATTTATTATAGGTTGTCATACAAAAAAAAATTGAAAAAAATATCTGAAATTAAAGCTTTTTTTTTTTTGTTCTCCAGCTGATTGATTAAAAAATGTTTATTCTTTTTTCTAAGCAACTGAGAGATATGATTAGGGCATTTAATTAAAGCTGAAAATGTAAGCTTTCCAACGATATACAATTTATTATAGGTTGTCATACAAAAAAAAATTGAAAAAAATATCTGAAATTAAAGCTTTTTTTTTTGTTCTCCAGCTGATTGATTAAAAAATTTTTATTCTTTTTTCTAAGCAACTGAGAGATATGATTAGGGCATCGAATTAAAGCTGAAGATGTAAGCTTTCCAACGATTTACAATTTATTATAGGTTGTCATACAAAAAAAAAATTGAAAAAAATATCTGAAATTAAAGCTTTTTTTTTTGTTCTCCAGCTGATTGATTAAAAAATTTTTATTCTTTTTTTGAAGCAACTGAGAGATATGATTAGGGCATTTAATTAAAGCTGAAAATGTAAGCTTTCCAACGATATACAATTTATTATAGGTTGTCATACAAAAAAAAATTGAAAAAAATATCTGAAATTAAAGCTTTTTTTTTTGTTCTCCAGCTGATTGATTAAAAAATTTTTATTCTTTTTTCTAAGCAACTGAGAGATATGATTAGGGCATCGAATTAAAGCTGAAGATGTAAGCTTTCCAACGATTTACAATTTATTATAGGTTGTCATACAAAAAAAAAATTGAAAAAAATATCTGAAATTAAAGCTTTTTTTTTTGTTCTCCAGCTGATTGATTAAAAAATTTTTATTCTTTTTTCTAAGCAACTGAGAGATATGATTAGGGCATTTAATTAAAGCTGAAAATGTAAGCTTTCCAACGATATACAATTTATTATAGGTTGTCATACAAAGAAAAATTGAAAAAAATATATGAAATTAAAGCTTTTTTTTTGTTCTCCAGCTGATTGATTAAAAAATTTTTATTCTTTTTTTTAAGCAACTGAGAGATATAATTAGGGCATTTAATTAAAGCTGAAAATGTAAGCTTTCCAACGATATACAATTTATTATAGGTTGTCATACAAAAAAAAATTGAAAAAAATATCTGAAATTAAAGCTTTTTTTTTTTGTTCTCCAGCTGATTGATTAAAAAATGTTTATTCTTTTTTCTAAGCAACTGAGAGATATGATTAGGGCATTTAATTAAAGCTGAAAATGTAAGCTTTCCAACGATATACAATTTATTATAGGTTGTCATACAAAAAAAAATTGAAAAAAATATCTGAAATTAAAGCTTTTTTTTTTGTTCTCCAGCTGATTGATTAAAAAATTTTTATTCTTTTTTCTAAGCAACTGAGAGATATGATTAGAGCATCGAATTAAAGCTGAAGATGTAAGCTTTCCAACGATATACAATTTATTATAGGTTGTCATACAAAAAAAATTGAAAAAATATCTGAAATTAAAGCTTTTTTTTTTTGTTCTCCAGCTGATTGATTAAAAAATTTTTATTCTTTTTTCTAAGCAACTGAGAGATATGATTAGGGCATTTAATTAAAGCTGAAAATGTAAGCT
Organism: Episyrphus balteatus; assembly: GCF_945859705.1. Lineage (NCBI taxonomy): Eukaryota > Metazoa > Arthropoda > Insecta > Diptera > Syrphidae > Episyrphus > Episyrphus balteatus. The sequence goes on from NC_079136.1 coordinate 106,215,097, forward strand.
TTCCAACGATATACAATTTATTATAGGTTGTCATACAAAAAAAAATTGAAAAAAATATCTGAAATTAAAGCTTTTTTTTTTTGTTCTCCAGCTGATTGATTAAAAAATTTTTATTCTTTTTTCTAAGCAACTGAGAGATATGATTAGGGCATTTAATTAAAGCTGAAAATGTAAGCTTTCCAACGATATACAATTTATTATAGGTTGTCATACAAAGAAAAATTGAAAAAAATATCTGAAATTAAAGCTTTTTTTTTGTTCTCCAGCTGATTGATTAAAAAATTTTTATTCTTTTTTTGAAGCAACTGAGAGATATGATTAGGGCATTTAATTAAAGCTGAAAATGTAAGCTTTCCAACGATATACAATTTATTATAGGTTGTCATACAAAAAAAAATTGAAAAAAATATCTGAAATTAAAGCTTTTTTTTTTTGTTCTCCAGCTGATTGATTAAAAAATGTTTATTCTTTTTTCTAAGCAACTGAGAGATATGATTAGGGCATTTAATTAAAGCTGAAAATGTAAGCTTTCCAACGATATACAATTTATTATAGGTTGTCATACAAAAAAAAATTGAAAAAAATATCTGAAATTAAAGCTTTTTTTTTTTGTTCTCCAGCTGATTGATTAAAAAATTTTTATTCTTTTTTCTAAGCAACTGAGAGATATGATTAGGGCATCGAATTAAAGCTGAAGATGTAAGCTTTCCAACGATTTACAATTTATTATAGGTTGTCATACAAAAAAAAAATTGAAAAAAATATCTGAAATTAAAGCTTTTTTTTTTGTTCTCCAGCTGATTGATTAAAAAATTTTTATTCTTTTTTCTAAGCAACTGAGAGATATGATTAGGGCATTTAATTAAAGCTGAAAATGTAAGCTTTCCAACGATATACAATTTATTATAGGTTGTCATACAAAGAAAAATTGAAAAAAATATATGAAATTAAAGCTTTTTTTTTGTTCTCCAGCTGATTGATTAAAAAATTTTTATTCTTTTTTTGAAGCAACTGAGAGATATAATTAGGGCATTTAATTAAAGCTGAAAATGTAAGCTTTCCAACGATATACAATTTATTATAGGTTGTCATACAAAAAAAAATTGAAAAAAATATCTGAAATTAAAGCTTTTTTTTTTTGTTCTCCAGCTGATTGATTAAAAAATGTTTATTCTTTTTTCTAAGCAACTGAGAGATATGATTAGGGCATTTAATTAAAGCTGAAAATGTAAGCTTTCCAACGATATACAATTTATTATAGGTTGTCATACAAAAAAAAATTGAAAAAAATATCTGAAATTAAAGCTTTTTTTTTTGTTCTCCAGCTGATTGATTAAAAAATTTTTATTCTTTTTTCTAAGCAACTGAGAGATATGATTAGAGCATCGAATTAAAGCTGAAGATGTAAGCTTTCCAACGATATACAATTTATTATAGGTTGTCATACAAAAAAAATTGAAAAAATATCTGAAATTAAAGCTTTTTTTTTTTGTTCTCCAGCTGATTGATTAAAAAATTTTTATTCTTTTTTCTAAGCAACTGAGAGATATGATTAGGGCATTTAATTAAAGCTGAAAATGTAAGCTTTCCAACGATATACAATTTATTATAGGTTGTCATACAAAAAAAAATTGAAAAAAATATCTGAAATTAAAGCTTTTTTTTTTTGTTCTCCAGCTGATTGATTAAAAAATTTTTATTCTTTTTTCTAAGCAACTGAGAGATATGATTAGGGCATTTAATTAAAGCTGAAAATGTAAGCTTTCCAACGATATACAATTTATTATAGGTTGTCATACAAAGAAAAATTGAAAAAAATATCTGAAATTAAAGCTTTTTTTTTGTTCTCCAGCTGATTGATTAAAAAATTTTTATTCTTTTTTTGAAGCAACTGAGAGATATGATTAGGGCATTTAATTAAAGCTGAAAATGTAAGCTTTCCAACGATATACAATTTATTATAGGTTGTCATACAAAAAAAAATTGAAAAAAATATCTGAAATTAAAGCTTTTTTTTTTTGTTCTCCAGCTGATTGATTAAAAAATGTTTATTCTTTTTTCTAAGCAACTGAGAGATATGATTAGGGCATTTAATTAAAGCTGAAAATGTAAGCTTTCCAACGATATACAATTTATTATAGGTTGTCATACAAAAAAAAATTGAAAAAAATATCTGAAATTAAAGCTTTTTTTTTTTGTTCTCCAGCTGATTGATTAAAAAATTTTTATTCTTTTTTCTAAGCAACTGAGAGATATGATTAGGGCATCGAATTAAAGCTGAAGATGTAAGCTTTCCAACGATTTACAATTTATTATAGGTTGTCATACAAAAAAAAAATTGAAAAAAATATCTGAAATTAAAGCTTTTTTTTTTGTTCTCCAGCTGATTGATTAAAAAATTTTTATTCTTTTTTTGAAGCAACTGAGAGATATGATTAGGGCATTTAATTAAAGCTGAAAATGTAAGCTTTCCAACGATATACAATTTATTATAGGTTGTCATACAAAAAAAAATTGAAAAAAATATCTGAAATTAAAGCTTTTTTTTTTTGTTCTCCAGCTAATTGATTAAAAAATTTTTATTCTTTTTTCTAAGCAACTGAGAGATATGATTAGGGCATTTAATTAAAGCTGAAAATGTAAGCTTTCCAACGATATACAATTTACTATAGGTTGTCATACAAAAAAAAATTGAAAAAAATATCTGAAATTAAAGCTTTTTTTTTTTGTTCTCCAGCTGATTGATTAAAAAATTTTTATTCTTTTTTCTAAGCAACTGAGAGATATGATTAGGGCATTTAATTAAAGCTGAAGATGTAAGCTTTCCAACGATATACAATTTATTATAGGTTGTCATACAAAAAAAAATATCTGAAATTAAAGCTATTTTTTTGTTCTGCAGCTGATTGGTTAAAACAATTTTATTCTTTTTTCTAAGCAACTGAGAGATATGATTAGGGCATTTAATTAAAGCTTAAAGTGTAAGCTTTCCAACGATATACAATTTATTATAGGTTGTCATACAAAGAAAAATTGAAAAAAATATCTGAGATTAAAGCTTTTTTTTTGTTCTCCAGCTGATTGATTAAAAAATGTTTATTCTTTTTTTGAAGCAACTGAGAGATATGATTAGGGCATTTAATTAAAGCTGAAAATGTTAGCTTTCCAACGATATACAATTTATTATAGGTTGTCATACAAAAAAAAATTGAAAAAAATATCTGAAATTAAAGCTTTTTTTTTTTGTTCTCCAGCTGATTGATTAAAAAATTTTATTCTTTTTTCTAAGCAACTGAGAGATATGATTAGGGCATTTAATCAAAGCTGAAAATGTAAGCTTTCCAACGATATACAATTTATTATAGGTTGTCATACAAAAAAAAATTGAAAAAATATCTGAAATTAAAGCTTTTTTTTTTGTTCTCCAGCTGATTGATTAAAAAATTTTTATTCTTTTTTCTAAGCAACTGAGAGATATGATTAGGGCATTTAATTAAAGCTGAAAATGGAAGCTTTCCAACGATATACAATTTATAATAGGTTGTCATACAAAAAAAAATTGAAAAAAATATCTGAAATTAAAGCTTTTTTTTTCGTTCTCCAGCTGATTGATTAAAAAATTTTTATTCTTTTTTTGAAGCAACTGAGAGATATGATTAGGGCATTTAATTAAAGCTGAAAATGTAAGCTTTCCAACGATATACAATTTATTATAGGTTGTCATACAAGAAAAAATTGAAAAAAATATCTGAAATTAAAGCTTTTTTTTTTTGTTCTCCAGCTGATTGATTAAAAAATTTGTATTCTTTTTTCTAAGCAACTGAGAGATATGATTAGGGCATTTAATTAAAGCTGAAAATGTAAGCTTTCCAACGATATACAATTTTTTATAGGTTGTCATACAAAAAAAAATTGAAAAAAATATCTGAAATTAAAGGTTTTTTTTTTGTTCTCCAGCTGATTGATTAAAAAATTTTATTCTTTTTTCTAAGCAACTGAGAGATATGATTAGGGCATCGAATTAAAGCTAAAAATGTAAGCTTTCCAACGATATACAATATATTATAGGTTGTCATACAAAAAAAAATTGAAAAAAATATCTGAAATTAAAGCTTTTTTTTTTGTTCTCCAGCTGATTCATTAAAAAATTTTTATTCTTTTTTCTAAGCATCTGAGAGATATTATTAGGGCATCGAATTAAAGCTGAAGATGTAAGCTTTCCAACGATATACAATTTATTATAGGATGTCATACAAAAAAAAATGGAAAAAAATATCTGAAATTAAAGCTTTTTTTTTTGTTCTCCAGCTGATTGATTAAAAAATTTTTATTCTTTTTTCTAAGCACCTGAGAGATATGATTAGGGCATCGAATTAAAGCTGAAGATGTTAGCTTTCCAACGATATACAATTTTTTATAGGTTGTCATACAAAAAAAAAATTGAAAAAAATATCTGAAATTAAAGCTTTTTTTTTTGTTCTCCAGCTGATTGATTAAAAAATTTTATTCTTTTTTAAAGCAACTGAGAGATATGATTAGGGCATTTAATTAAATCTGAAAATGTAAGCTTTCCAACGATATACAATGTATTATAGGTTGTCATACAAAAAAAAATTGAAAAAAATATCTGAAATGAAAGCTTTTTTTTTTTTGTTCTGCAGCTGATGGATTAAAAATTTTTATTCTTTTTTCTAAGCAACTGAGAGATATGATAAGGGCATCTAATTAAAGCTGAAGATGTAAGCTTTCCAACGATATACAATTTATTATAGGTTGTCATACAAAAAAAAATGGAAAAAAATATCTGAAATGAAAGCTTTTTTTTCGTTCTCCAGCTGATTGATTAAAAAATTTGTATTCTTTTTTCTAAGCAACTGAGAGATATGATTAGGGCATTTAATTAAAGTTGAAAATGTAAGCTTTCCAACGATATACAATTTATTATAGGTTGTCATACAAAAAAAAATTGAAAAAAATATCTGAAATTAAAGCTTTTTTTTTGTTCTCCAGCTGATTGATTAAAAATTTTTATTCTTTTTTCTAAGCAACTGAGAGATATGATTAGGGCATTTAATTAAAGCTGAAGATGTAAACTTTCCAACGATTTACAATTTATTATAGGTTGTCATACAAAAAAACATTGAAAAAAATATCCGAAATTAAAGCTTTTTTTTTGTTCTCCTGCTGATTGATTAAAAAGTTTTATTCTTTTTCTAAGCAATTGAGAGATATGATTAGGGCATCGAATTAAAGCTGAAGATGTAAGCTTTCCAACGATATACAATGTATTATAGGTTGTCATACAAAAAAAAATTGAAAAAAATATCTGAAATGAAAGCTTTTTTTTTTTGTTCTCCAGCTGATTGATTAAAAATTTTTATTCTTTTTTCTAAGCAACTGAGAGATATGATTAGGGCATTTAATTAAAGCTGAAGATGTAAGCTTTCCAACGATATACAATTTATTATAGGTTGTCATACAAAAAAAAATTGAAAAAAATATCTGAAATTAAAGCTTTTTTTTTTGTTCTCCAGCTGATTGATTAAAAAATTTTTATTCTTTTTTCTAAGCAACTGAGAGATATGATTAGGGCATTTAATTAAAGCTGAAAATGTAAGCTTTCCAACGATATACAATTTATTATAGGTTGTCATACCAAAAAAAATTGAAAAAAATATCTGAAATTAAAGCTTTTTTTTTTGTTCTCCAGCTGATTGATTAAAAAATTTTATTCTTTTTTAAAGCAACTGAGAGATATGATTAGGGCATTTAATTAAAGCTGAAGATGTAAGCTTTCCAACGATATACAATTTATTATAGGTTGTCATACAAAAAAAATTGAAAAAAATATCTGAAATTAAAGCTATTTTTTTGTTCTGCAGCTGATTGGTTAAAAAAATTTTATTCTTTTTTCTAAGCAACTGAGAGATATGATTAGGGCATCTAATTAAAGCTGAAGATGTAAGCTTTCCAACGATATACAATTTATTATAGGTTGTCATACAAAAAAAAATGGAAAAAAATATCTGAAATGAAAGCTTTTTTTTTCGTTCTCCAGCTGATTGATTAAAAAATTTTTATTCTTTTTTTGAAGCAACTGAGAGATATGATTAGGACATTTAATTAAAGCTGAAAATGTAAGCTTTCCAACGATATACAATTTATTATAGGTTGTCATACAAAAAAAAATTGAAAAAAATATCTGAAATTAAAGCTTTTTTTTTTGTTCTCCAGCTGATTGATTAAAAAATTTTTATTCTTTTTTTCAAGCAACTGAGAGATATGATTAGGGCATTTAATTAAAGCTGAAAATGTAAGCTTTCCAACGATATACAATTTATTATAGGTTGTCATACAAAAAAAAAATTGAAAAAAAGATCTGAAATGAAAGCTTTTTTTTTCGTTCTCCAGCTGATTGATTAAAAAATTTTTATTCTATTTTTGAAGCAACTGAGAGATATGATTAGGGCATTTAATTAAAGCTGAAAATGTAAGCTTTCCAACGATATACAATTTATTATAGGTTGTCATACAAGAAAAAATTGAAAAAAATATCTGAAATTAAAGCTTTTTTTTTTGTTCTCCAGCTGATTGATTAAAAAAATTTTATTCTTTTTTCTAAGCAACTGAGAGATATGATTAGGGCATTTAATTAAAGCTGAAAATGTAAGCTTTCCAACGATATACAATTTATTATAGGTTGTCATACAAAAAAAAATTGAAAAAAATATCTGAAATGAAAGCTTTTTTTTTTGTTCTCCAGCTGATTGATTAAAAATTTTTATTCTTTTTTCTAAGCAACTGAGAGATATGATTAGGGCATTTAATTAAAGCTGAAGATGTAAGCTTTCCAACGATATACAATTTATTATAGGTTGTCATACAAAAAAAAATTGAAAAAAATATCTGAAATTAAAGCTTTTTTTTTTGTTTTCCAGCTGATTGATTAAAAAAATTTTATTCTTTTTTTGAAGCAACTGAGAGATATGATTAGGGCATTTAATTAAGGCTGAAAATGTAAGCTTTCCAACGATATACAATTTATTATAGGTTGTCATACAAAACAAAATTGAAAAAAATATCTGAAATTAAAGCTTTTTTTTTTGTTCTCCAGCTGATTGATTAAAAAATTTTATTCTTTTTTAAAGCAACTGAGAGATATGATTAGGGCATTTAATTAAAGCTGAAGATGTAAGCTTTCCAACGATATACAATTTATTATAGGTTGTCATACAAAAAAAAATATCTGAAATTAAAGCTATTTTTTTGTTCTGCAGCTGATTGGTTAAAACAATTTTATTCTTTTTTCTAAGCAACTGAGAGATATGATTAGGGCATCTAATTAAAGCTGAAGATGTAAGCTTTCCAACGATATACAATTTATTATAGGTTGTCATACAAAAAAAAATTGAAAAAATATCTGAAATTAAAGCTTTTTTTTTGTTCTCCAGCTGATTGATTAAAAAATTTTTATTCTTTTTTTTAAGCAACTGAGAGATATGATTAGGGCATTTAATTAAAGCTGAAAATGTAAGCTTTCCAACGATATACAATTTATTATAGGTTGTCATACAAAAAAAAATTGAAAAAATATCTGAAATTAAAGCTTTTTTTTTGTTCTCCAGCTGATTGATTAAAAAATTTTTATTCTTTTTTTTAAGCAACTGAGAGATATGATTAGGGCATTTAATTAAAGCTGAAAATGTAAGCTTTCCAACGATATACAATTTATTATAGGTTGTCATACAAAAAAAAATTGAAAAAAATATCTGAAATTAAAGCTTTTTTTTTCGTTCTATAGCTGATTGATTAAAAAATTTTTATTCTTTTTTTGAAGCAACTGAGAGATATGATTAGGGCATTTAATTAAAGCTGAAAATGTAAGCTTTCCAACGATATACAATTTATTATAGGTTGTCATACAAAAAAAAATTGAAAAAATATCTGAAATTAAAGCTTTTTTTTTGTTCTCCAGCTGATTGATTAAAAAATTTTTATTCTTTTTTTTAAGCAACTGAGAGATATGATTAGGGCATTTAATTAAAGCTGAAAATGTAAGCTTTCCAACGATATACAATTTATTATAGGTTGTCATACAAAAAAAAATTGAAAAAAATATCTGAAATTAAAGCTTTTTTTTTCGTTCTCCAGCTGATTGATTAAAAAATGTTTATTCTTTTTTTGAAGCAACTGAGAGATATGATTAGGGCATTTAATTAAAGCTGAAAATGTAAGCTTTCCAACGATATACAATTTATTATAGGTTGTCATACAAGAACAAAATTGAAAAAAATATCTGAAATTAAAGCTTTTTTTTTTGTTCTCCAGCTGATTGATTAAAAAATTTGTATTCTTTTTTCTAAGCAACTGAGAGATATGATTAGGGCATTTAATTAAAGCTGAAAATGTAAGCTTTCCAACGATATACAATTTATTATAGGTTGTCATACAAAAAAAAATTGAAAAAAAATATCTGAAATTAAAGCTTTTTTTTTTGTTCTCCAGCTGATTGATTAAAAAATTTTTATTCTTTTTTCTAAGCAACTGAGAGATATGATTAGGGCATATAATTAAAGCTGAAAATGTAAGCTTTCCAACGATATACAATTTATTATAGGTTGTCATACAAACAAAAATTGAAAAAAATATCTGAAATTAAAGCTTTTTTTTTGTTCTCCAGCTGATTGATTAAAAAATTTGTATTCTTTTTTCTAAGCAACTGAGAGATATGATTAGGGCATTTAATTAAAGCTGAAGATGTAAGCTTTCCAACGATATACAATTTATTATAGGTTGTCATACAAAAAAAAATGGAAAAAAATATCTGAAATTAAAGCTTTTTTTTTCGTTCTCCAGCTGATTGATTTAAAAATTTTTATTCTTTTTTCTAAAAAACTGAGAGATATGATTGGGGCATCTAATTAAAGCTGAAGATGTAAGCTTTCCAACGATATACAATTGATTATAGGTTGTCATACAAAAAAAAATTGAAAAAAATATCTGAAATTAAAGCTTTTTTTTTTTGTTCTCCAGCTGATTGATTAAAAAATTTTATTCTTTTTTAAAGCAACTGAGAGATATGATTAGGGCATTTAATTAAAGCTGAAGATGTAAGCTTTCCAACGATATACAATTTATTATAGGTTGTCATACAAAAAAAAATATCTGAAATTAAAGCTATTTTTTTGTTCTGCAGCTGATTGGTTAAAACAATTTTATTCTTTTTTCTAAGCAACTGAGAGATATGATTAGGGCATCTAATTAAAGCTGAAGATGTAAGCTTTCCAACGATATACAATTTATTATAGGTTGTCATACAAAAAAAAATGGAAAAAAATATCTGAAATTAAAGCTTTTTTTTTCGTTCTATAGCTGATTGATTAAAAATTTTTATTCTTTTTTTGAAGCAACTGAGAGATATGATTAGGGCATTTAATTAAAGCTGAAAATGTAAGCTTTCCAACGATATACAATTTATTATAGGTTGTCATACAAAAAAAAATTGAAAAAATATCTGAAATTAATGCTTTTTTTTTGTTCTCCAGCTGATTGATTAAAAAATTTTTATTCTTTTTTTTAAGCAACTGAGAGATATGATTAGGGCATTTAATTAAAGCTGAAAATGTAAGCTTTCCAACGATATACAATTTATTATAGGTTGTCATACAAAAAAAAATTGAAAAAAATATCTGAAATTAAAGCTTTTTTTTTCGTTCTCCAGCTGATTGATTAAAAAATTTTTATTCTTTTTTTGAAGCAACTGAGAGATATGATTAGGGCATTTAATTAAAGCTGAAAATGTAAGCTTTCCAACGATATACAATTTATTATAGGTTGTCATACAAAAAAAAATTGAAAAAAATATCTGAAATGAAAGCTTTTTTTTTTGTTCTGCAGCTGATTGATTAAAAATTTTTATTCTTTTTTCTAAGCAACTGAGAGATATGATTAGGGCATTTAATTAAAGCTGAAAATGTAAGCTTTCCAACGATATACAATTTATTATAGGTTGTCATACAAACAAAAATTGAAAAAAATATCTGAAATTAAAGCTTTTTTTTTGTTCTCCAGCTGATTGATTAAAAAATTTGTATTCTTTTTTCTAAGCAACTGAGAGATATGATTAGGGCATTTAATTAAAGCTGAAGATGTAAGCTTTCCAACGATATACAATTTATTATAGGTTGTCATACAAAAAAAAATGGAAAAAAATATCTGAAATTAAAGCTTTTTTTTTTCGTTCTCCAGCTGATTGATTTAAAAAATTTTATTCTTTTTTCTAAAAAACTGAGAGATATGATTGGGGCATCTAATTAAAGCTGAAGATGTAAGCTTTCCAACGATATACAATTGATTATAGGTTGTCATACAAAAAAAAATTGAAAAAAATATCTGAAATTAAAGCTTTTTTTTTTGTTCTCCAGCTGATTGATTAAAAAATTTTATTCTTTTTTCTAAGCAACTGAGAGATATGATTAGGGCATTTAATTAAAGCTGAAGATGAAAGCTTTCAAACGATATACAATTTATTATAGGTTGTCATACAAAAAAAAAATGGAAAAAAATATCTGAAATGAAAGCTTTTTTTTCGTTCTCAGCTGATTGATTAAAAAAATTGTATTCTTTTTTTGAAGCAACTGAGAGATATGATTATTGCATTTAATTAAAGCTAAAAATGTAAGCTTTCCAACGATATACAATTTATTATAGGTTGTCATACAAAAAAAAAATTGAAAAAAATATCTGAAATTAAAGCTTTTTTTTTTGTTCTCCAGCTGATAGATTAAAAAATTTTTATTCTTTTTTTGAAGCAACTGAGAGATATGATTAGGGCATTTAATTAAAGCTGAAAATGTAAGCTTTCCAACTATATACAATTTATTATAGGTTGTCATACAAAAAAAAATTGAAAAAAATATCTGAAATTAAAGCTTTTTTTTTTTGTTCTCCAGCTGATTGATTAAAAAATTTTTATTCTTTTTTCTAAGCAACTGAGAGATATGATTAGGGCATTTAATTAAAGCTGAAGATGTAAACTTTCCAACGATTTACAATTTATTATAGGTTGTCATACAAAAAAAAATTGAAAAAAATATCCGAAATTAAAGCTTTTTTTTTGTTCTCCTGCTGATTGATTAAAAAGTTTTATTCTTTTTCTAAGCAACTGAGAGATATGATTAGGGCATCGAATTAAAGCTGAAGATGTAAGCTTTCCAACGATATACAATGTATTATAGGTTGTCATACAAAAAAAAATTGAAAAAAATATCTGAAATGAAAGCTTTTTTTTTTGTTCTCCAGCTGATTGATTAAAAATTTTTATTCTTTTTTCTAAGCAACTGAGAGATATGATTAGGGCATTTAATTAAAGCTGAAAATGTAAGCTTTATAACGATATACAATTTATTATAGGTTGTCATACAAAAAAAAAATTGAAAAAAATATCTGAAATTAAAGCTTTTTTTTTTGTTCTCCAGCTGATTGATTAAAAAAATTTTATTCTTTTTTCTAAGCAACTGAGAGATATGATTAGGGCATTTAATTAAAGCTGAAAATGTAAGCTTTCCAACGATATACAATTTATTATAGGTTGTCATACAAAAAAAAATTGAAAAAAATATCTGAAATTAAAGCTTTTTTTTTTTGTTCTCCAGCTGATTGATTAAAAAATTTTATTCTTTTTTAAAGCAACTGAGAGATATGATTAGGGCATTCAATTAAAGCTGAAGATGTAAGCTTTCCAACGATATACAATTTATTATAGGTTGTCATACAAAAAAAAATATCTGAAATTAAAGCTATTTTTTTGTTCTGCAGCTGATTGGTTAAAAAAATGTTATTCTTTTTTCTAAGCAACTGAGAGATATGATTAGGGCATTTAATTAAAGCTGAAGATGTAAGCTTTCAAACGATATACAATTTATTATAGGTTGTCATACAAAAAAAAATGGAAAAAAATATCTGAAATGAAAGCTTTTTTTTCGTTCTCAGCTGATTGATTAAAAAATTTTTATTCTTTTTTCTAAGCAACTGAGAGATATGATTAGGGCATTTAATTAAAGCTGAAAATGTAAGCTTTCCAACTATATACAATTTATTATAGGTTGTCATACAAAAAAAATTGAAAAAAATATCTGAAATTAAAGCTTTTTTTTTTGTTCTCCAGCTGATTGATTAAAAAATTTTTATTCTTTTTTCTAAGCAACTGAGAGATATGATTAGGGCATTTAATCAAAGCTGAAAATGTAAGCTTTCCAACGATATACAATTTATTATTGGTTGTCATACAAAAAAAAATTGAAAAAAATATCTGAAATTAAAGCTTTTTTTTTTGTTCTCCAGCTGATTGATTAAAAAATTTTTATTCTTTTTTCTAAGCAACTGAGAGATATGATTAGGGCATTTAATTAAAGCTGAAAATGTAAGCTTTCCAACGATATACAATTTATTATAGGTTGTCATACAAAAAAAAATGAAAAAAATATCTGAAATTAAAGCTATTTTTTTGTTCTGCAGCTGATTGATTAAAAAAAATTTATTCTTTTTTCTAAGCAACTGAGAGATATGATTAGGGCATCTAATTAAAGCTGAAGATGTAAGCTTTCAAACGATATACAATTTATTATAGGATGTCATACAAAAAAAAATTGAAAAAATATCTGAAATTAAAGCTTTTTTTTTGTTCTCCAGCTGATTGATTAAAAAATTTTTATTCTTTTTTTTAAGCAACTGAGAGATATGATTAGGGCATTTAATTAAAGCTGAAAATGTAAGCTTTCCAACGATATACAATTTATTATAGGTTGTCATACAAAAAAAATTGAAAAAAATATCTGAAATTAAAGCTTTTTTTTTTTGTTCTCCAGCTGATTGATTAAAAATTTTTATTCTTTTTTCTAAGCAACTGAGAGATATGATTAGGGCATCTAATTAAAGCTGAAGATGTAAGCTTTCCAACGATATACAATTTATTATAGGTTGTCATACAAAAAAAATGGAAAAAAATATCTGAAATTAAAGCTTTTTTTTTTGTTCTCCAGCTGATTGATTAAAAAATTTTTATTCTTTTTTCTAAGCAACTGAGAGATATGATTAGCGCATTTAATTAAAGCTGAAAATGTAAGCTTTCCAACGATATACAATATATTATAGGTTGTCATACAAAAAAAAATTGAAAAAAATATCTGAAATTAAAGCTTTTTTTTTTTGTTCTCCAGCTGATTGATTAAAAATTTTTATTCTTTTTTCTAAGCAACTGAGAGATATGATTAGGGCATCGAATTAAAGCTGAAGATGTAAGCTTTCCAACGATATACAATTTTTTATAGGTTGTCATACAAAAAAAAATTGAAAAAAATTGAAAAAAATATCTGAAATTAAAGCTTTTTTTTTTGTTCTCCAGCTGATTGATTAAAAAATTTTATTCTTTTTTAAAGCAACTGAGAGATATGATTAGGGCATTTAATTAAAGCTGAAAATGTAAGCTTTCCAACGATATACAATTTATTATAGGTTGTCATACAAAAAAAAATTGAAAAAAATTCCAACGATATACAATTTATTATAGGTTGTCATACAAAAAAAAATTGAAAAAAATATCTGAAATTAAAGCTTTTTTTTTGTTCTCCAGCTGATTGATTCAAAATTTTTATTCTTTTTTCTAAGCAACTGAGAGATATGATTAGGGCATTTAATTAAAGCTGAAAATGTAAGCTTTCCAACGATATACAATATATTATAGGTTGTCATACAAAAAAAAATTGAGAAAAATATCTGAAATTAAAGCTTTTTTTTTTTGTTCTCCAGCTGATTGATTAAAAATTTTTATTCTTTTTTCTAAGCAACTGAGAGATATGATTAGGGCATTTAATTAAAGCTGAAGATGTAAGCTTTCCAACGATATACAATTTATTATAGGTTGTCATACAAAAAAAAATATCTGAAATTAAAGCTATTTTTTTGTTCTGCAGCTGATTGGTTAAAACAATTTTATTCTTTTTTCTAAGCAACTGAGAGATATGATTAGGGCATTTAATTAAAGCTTAAAGTGTAAGCTTTCCAACGATATACAATTTATTATAGGTTGTCATACAAAGAAAAATTGAAAAAAATATCTGAGATTAAAGCTTTTTTTTTGTTCTCCAGCTGATTGATTAAAAAATGTTTATTCTTTTTTTGAAGCAACTGAGAGATATGATTAGGGCATTTAATTAAAGCTGAAAATGTTAGCTTTCCAACGATATACAATTTATTATAGGTTGTCATACAAAAAAAATTGAAAAAATATCTGAAATTAAAGCTTTTTTTTTGTTCTCCAGCTGATTGATTAAAAAATTTTTATTCTTTTTTCTAAGCAACTGAGAGATATGATTAGGGCATTTAATTAAAGCTTAAAGTGTAAGCTTTCCAACGATATACAATTTATTATAGGTTGTCATACAAAGAAAAATTGAAAAAAATATCTGAGATTAAAGCTTTTTTTTTTTTCTCCAGCTGATTGATTAAAAAATTTTATTCTTTTTTAAAGCAACTGAGAGATATGATTAGGGCATTCAATTAAAGCTGAAGATGTAAGCTTTCCAACGATATACAATTTATTATAGGTTGTCATACAAAAAAAAATATCTGAAATTAAAGCTATTTTTTTGTTCTGCAGCTGATTGGTTAAAAAAATGTTATTCTTTTTTCTAAGCAACTGAGAGATATGATTAGGGCATTCAATTAAAGCTGAAGATGTAAGCTTTCCAACGATATACAATTTATTATAGGTTGTCATACAAAAAAAAATATCTGAAATTAAAGCTATTTTTTTGTTCTGCAGCTGATTGGTTAAAAAAATGTTATTCTTTTTTCTAAGCAACTGAGAGATATGATTAGGGCATTTAATTAAAGCTGAAGATGTAAGCTTTCAAACGATATACAATTTATTATAGGTTGTCATACAAAAAAAAATGGAAAAAAATATCTGAAATGAAAGCTTTTTTTTCGTTCTCAGCTGATTGATTAAAAAATTTTTATTCTTTTTTCTAAGCAACTGAGAGATATGATTAGGGCATTTAATTAAAGCTGAAAATGTAAGCTTTCCAACTATATACAATTTATTATAGGTTGTCATACAAAAAAAATTGAAAAAAATATCTGAAATGAAAGCTTTTTTTTCGTTCTCAGCTGATTGATTAAAAAATTTTTATTCTTTTTTCTAAGCAACTGAGAGATATGATTAGGGCATTTAATTAAAGCTGAAAATGTAAGCTTTCCAACGATATACAATTTATTATAGGTTGTCATACAAAAAAAAATGAAAAAAATATCTGAAATTAAAGCTATTTTTTTGTTCTGCAGCTGATTGATTAAAAAAATTTTATTCTTTTTTCTAAGCAACTGAGAGATATGATTAGGGCATCTAATTAAAGCTGAAGATGTAAGCTTTCAAACGATATACAATTTATTATAGGATGTCATACAAAAAAAAATGGAAAAAAATATCTGAAATTAAAGCTTTTTTTTTCGTTCTCCGGCTGATTGATTAAAAAATTTTTATTCTTTTTTCTAAGCAACTAAGAGATATGATTAGGGCATTTAATTAAAGCTGAAAATGTAAGCTTTCCAACGATATATAATTTATTATAGGTTGTCATACAAAAAAAAATTGAAAAAAATATCTGAAATTAAAGCTTTTTTTTTTTGTTCTCCAGCTGATTGATTAAAAAATTTTTATTCTTTTTTCTAAGCAACTGAGAGATATGATTAGGGCATTTAATTAAAGCTGAAAATGTAAGCTTTCCAACGATAAACAATATATTATAGGTTGTCATACAAAAAAAAATTGAAAAAAATATCTGAAATTAAAGCTTTTTTTTTTTGTTCTCCAGCTGATTGATTAAAAATTTTTATTCTTTTTTCTAAGCAACTGAGAGATATGATTAGGGCATCGAATTAAAGCTGAAGATGTAAGCTTTCCAACGATATACAATTTTTTATAGGTTGTCATACAAAAAAAAATTGAAAAAAATTGAAAAAAATATCTGAAATTAAAGCTTTTTTTTTTGTTCTCTAGCTGATTGATTAAAAAATTTTATTCTTTTTTTAAGCAACTGAGAGATATGATTAGGGCATTTAATTAAAGCTGAAAATGTAAGCTTTCCAACGATATACAATTTATTATAGGTTGTCATACAAAAAAAAATTGAAAAAAATATCTGAAATTAAAGCTTTTTTTTTTGTTCTGCAGCTGATTGATTAAAAAATTTTTATTCTTTTTTCTAAGCAACTGAGAGATATGATTAGGGCATTTAATTAAAGCTGAAGATGTAAGCTTTCCAACGATTTACAATTTATTATAGGTTGTCATACAAAAAAAAATTGAAAAAAATATCTGAAATTAAAGCTTTTTTTTTTGTTCTCCAGCTGATTGATTAAAAAATTTGTAGTCTTTTTTCTAAGCAACTGAGAGATGTGATTAGGGCATTTAATTAAAGCTGAAAATGTAAGCTTTCCAACGATGTACAATTTATTATAGGTTGTCATACAAAAAAAAAATTGAAAAAAATATCTGAAATTAAAGTTTTTTTTTTGTTCTCCAGCTGATTGATTAAAAAATTTTTATTCTTTTTTCTAAGCAACTGAGAGATATGATTAGGGCATTTAATTAAAGCTGAAAATGTAAGCTTTCCAACGATATACAATTTATTATAGGTTGTCATACAAAAAAAAATTGAAAAAAATATCTGAAATTAAAGCTTTTTTTTTTGTTCTCCAGCTGATTGATTAAAAAATTTTTATTCTTTTTTCTAAGCAACTGAGAGATATGATTAGGGCATTTAATTAAAGCTGAAAATGTAAGCTTTCCAACGATATACAATTTATTATAGGTTGTCATACAAAAAAAAATGGAAAAAAATATCTGAAATGAAAGCTTTTTTTTTCGTTCTCCAGCTGATTGATTAAAAAATTTGTATTCTTTTTTCTAAGCAACTGAGAGATATGTTTAGGGCATTTAATTAAAGCTGAAAATGTAAGCTTTCCAACGATATACAATTTATTATAGGTTGTCATACAAAAAAAAATTGAAAAAAATATCTGAAATTAAAGCTTTTTTTTTGTTCTCCAGCTGATTGATTCAAAATTTTTATTCTTTTTTCTAAGCAACTGAGAGATATGATTATGGCATTTAATTAAAGCTGAAGATGTAAGCTTTCCAACGATTTACAATTTATTATAGGTTGTCATACAAAAAAAAATTGAAAAAAATATCCGAAATTAAAGCTTTTTTTTTGTTCTCCTGCTGATTGATTAAAATGTTTTATTCTTTTTCTAAGCAACTGAGAGATATGATTAGGGCATCGAATTAAAGCTGAAGATGTAAGCTTTCCAACGATATACAATTTATTATAGGTTGTCATACAAAAAAAAATTGAAAAAAATATCTGAAATGAAAGCTTTTTTTTTTGTTCTCCAGCTGATTGATTAAAAATTTTTATTCTTTTTTCTAAGCAACTGAGAGATATGATTAGGGCATTTAATTAAAGCTGAAGATGTAAGCTTTCCAACGATATACAATTTATTATAGGTTGTCATACAAAAAAAAATTGAAAAAAATATCTGAAATTAAAGCTTTTTTTTTTGTTCTCCAGCTGATTGATTAAAAAATTTTTATTCTTTTTTCTAAGCAACTGAGAGATATGATTAGGGCATTTAATTAAAGCTGAAAATGTAAGCTTTCCAACGATATACAATTTATTATAGGTTGTCATACCAAAAAAAATTGAAAAAAATATCTGAAATTAAAGCTTTTTTTTTTTGTTCTCCAGCTGATTGGTTAAAAAATTTTTATTCTTTTTTTGAAGCAACTAAGAGATATGATTAGGGCATTTAATTAAAGCTGAAAATGTAAGCTTTCCAACGATATACAATTTATTATAGGTTGTCATAAAAAAAAAAATTGAAAAAAAATATCTGAAATTAAAGCTTTTTTTTTTGTTCTCCAGCTGATTGAATAAAAAATTTGTATTCTTTTTTCTAAGCAACTGAGAGATATGATTAGGGCATTTAATTAAAGCTGAAAATGTAAGCTTTCCAACGATATACAATTTATTATAGGTTGTCATACAAACAAAAATTGAAAAAAATATCTGAAATTAAAGCTTTTTTTTTTTTGTTCTCCAGCTGATAAATTAAAAAATTTTATTCTTTTTTCTAAGCAACTGAGAGATATGATTAGGGCATTTAATTAAAGCTGAAGATGTAAGCTTTCCAACGATATACAATTTATTATAGGTTGTCATACAAAAAAAAATATCTGAAATTAAAGCTTTTTTTTTTGT
Organism: Episyrphus balteatus; assembly: GCF_945859705.1. Taxonomy (NCBI): domain Eukaryota; kingdom Metazoa; phylum Arthropoda; class Insecta; order Diptera; family Syrphidae; genus Episyrphus; species Episyrphus balteatus. Next base: position 106,233,420 of record NC_079136.1, read on the forward strand.
TCTCCAGCTGATTGATTAAAAAATTCGTAGTCTTTTTTCTAAGCAACTGAGAGATATGATTAGGGCATTTAATTAAAGCTGAAAATGTAAGCTTTCCAACGATATACAATTTATTATAGGTTGTCACACAAAAAAAAAATTGAAAAAAATATCTGAAATTAAAGCTATTTTTTTGTTCTGCAGCTGATTGGTTAAACAAATTTTATTCTTTTTTCTAAGCAACTGAGAGATATGATTAGGGCATTTAATTAAAGCTGAAGATGTAAGCTTTCCAACGATATACAATTTATTATAGGTTGTCATACAAAAAAAAATGGAAAAAAATATCTGAAATTAAAGCTTTTTTTTTCGTTCTCCAGCTGATTGATTAAAAAATTTTTATTCTTTTTTTGAAGCAACTGAGAGATATGATTAGGGCATTTAATTAAAGCTGAAAATGTAAGCTTTCCAACGATATACAATTTATTATAGGTTGTCATACAAAAAAAAATTGAAAAAAATATCTGAAATTAAAGCTTTTTTTTTTGTTCTGCAGCTGATTGATTAAAAAATTTTTATTCTTTTTTCTAAGCAACTGAGAGATATGATTAGGGCATTTAATTAAAGCTGAAGATGTAAGCTTTCCAACGATTTACAATTTATTATAGGTTGTCATACAAAAAAAAATTGAAAAAAATATCTGAAATTAAAGCTTTTTTTTTTGTTCTCCAGCTGATTGATTAAAAAATTTGTAGTCTTTTTTCTAAGCAACTGAGAGATGTGATTAGGGCATTTAATTAAAGCTGAAAATGTAAGCTTTCCAACGATGTACAATTTATTATAGGTTGTCATACAAAAAAAAAATTGAAAAAAATATCTGAAATTAAAGCTTTTTTTTTTGTTCTCCAGCTGATTGATTAAAAAATTTTTATTCTTTTTTCTAAGCAACTGAGAGATATGATTAGGGCATTTAATTAAAGCTGAAAATGTAAGCTTTCCAACGATATACAATTTATTATAGGTTGTCATACAAAAAAAAATTGAAAAAAATATCTGAAATTAAAGCTTTTTTTTTTGTTCTCCAGCTGATTGATTAAAAAATTTTTATTCTTTTTTCTAAGCAACTGAGAGATATGATTAGGGCATTTAATTAAAGCTGAAAATGTAAGCTTTCCAACGATATACAATTTATTATAGGTTGTCATACAAAAAAAAATGGAAAAAAATATCTGAAATGAAAGCTTTTTTTTTCGTTCTCCAGCTGATTGATTAAAAAATTTGTATTCTTTTTTCTAAGCAACTGAGAGATATGTTTAGGGCATTTAATTAAAGCTGAAAATGTAAGCTTTCCAACGATATACAATTTATTATAGGTTGTCATACAAAAAAAAATTGAAAAAAATATCTGAAATTAAAGCTTTTTTTTTGTTCTCCAGCTGATTGATTCAAAATTTTTATTCTTTTTTCTAAGCAACTGAGAGATATGATTATGGCATTTAATTAAAGCTGAAGATGTAAGCTTTCCAACGATTTACAATTTATTATAGGTTGTCATACAAAAAAAAATTGAAAAAAATATCCGAAATTAAAGCTTTTTTTTTGTTCTCCTGCTGATTGATTAAAATGTTTTATTCTTTTTCTAAGCAACTGAGAGATATGATTAGGGCATCGAATTAAAGCTGAAGATGTAAGCTTTCCAACGATATACAATTTATTATAGGTTGTCATACAAAAAAAAATTGAAAAAAATATCTGAAATGAAAGCTTTTTTTTTTGTTCTCCAGCTGATTGATTAAAAATTTTTATTCTTTTTTCTAAGCAACTGAGAGATATGATTAGGGCATTTAATTAAAGCTGAAGATGTAAGCTTTCCAACGATATACAATTTATTATAGGTTGTCATACAAAAAAAAATTGAAAAAAATATCTGAAATTAAAGCTTTTTTTTTTGTTCTCCAGCTGATTGATTAAAAAATTTTTATTCTTTTTTCTAAGCAACTGAGAGATATGATTAGGGCATTTAATTAAAGCTGAAAATGTAAGCTTTCCAACGATATACAATTTATTATAGGTTGTCATACCAAAAAAAATTGAAAAAAATATCTGAAATTAAAGCTTTTTTTTTTTGTTCTCCAGCTGATTGGTTAAAAAATTTTTATTCTTTTTTTGAAGCAACTAAGAGATATGATTAGGGCATTTAATTAAAGCTGAAAATGTAAGCTTTCCAACGATATACAATTTATTATAGGTTGTCATACAAAAAAAAATTGAAAAAAAATATCTGAAATTAAAGCTTTTTTTTTTGTTCTCCAGCTGATTGAATAAAAAATTTGTATTCTTTTTTCTAAGCAACTGAGAGATATGATTAGGGCATTTAATTAAAGCTGAAAATGTAAGCTTTCCAACGATATACAATTTATTATAGGTTGTCATACAAACAAAAATTGAAAAAAATATCTGAAATTAAAGCTTTTTTTTTTTTGTTCTCCAGCTGATAAATTAAAAAATTTTATTCTTTTTTCTAAGCAACTGAGAGATATGATTAGGGCATTTAATTAAAGCTGAAGATGTAAGCTTTCCAACGATATACAATTTATTATAGGTTGTCATACAAAAAAAAATATCTGAAATTAAAGCTTTTTTTTTTGTTGTCCAGCTGATTGATTAAAAAATTTTTATTCTTTTTTCTAAGCAACTGAGAGATATGATTAGGGCATTTAATTAAAGCTGAAAATGTAAACTTTCCAACGATATACAATTTATTATAGGTTGTCATACAAAAAAAAATTGAAAAAAATATCTGAAATTAAAGCTTTTTTTTTTGTTCTCCAGCTGATTGATTAAAAAATTTGTAGTCTTTTTTCTAAGCAACTGAGAGATATGATTAGGGCATTTAATTAAAGCTGAAGATGTAAGCTTTCCAACGATATACAATTTATTATAGGTTGTCATACAAAAAAAAATATCTGAAATTAAAGCTTTTTTTTTTGTTCTCCAGCTGATTGATTAAAAAATTCGTAGTCTTTTTTCTAAGCAACTGAGAGATATGATTAGGGCATTTAATTAAAGCTGAAAATGTAAGCTTTCCAACGATATACAATTTATTATAGGTTGTCACACAAAAAAAAAATTGAAAAAAATATCTGAAATTAAAGCTATTTTTTTGTTCTGCAGCTGATTGGTTAAACAAATTTTATTCTTTTTTCTAAGCAACTGAGAGATATGATTAGGGCATTTAATTAAAGCTGAAGATGTAAGCTTTCCAACGATATACAATTTATTATAGGTTGTCATACAAAAAAAAATGGAAAAAAATATCTGAAATTAAAGCTTTTTTTTTCGTTCTCCAGCTGATTGATTAAAAAATTTTTATTCTTTTTTTGAAGCAACTGAGAGATATGATTAGGGCATTTAATTAAAGCTGAAAATGTAAGCTTTCCAACGATATACAATTTATTATAGGTTGTCATACAAAAAAAAATTGAAAAAATATCTGAAATTAAAGCTTTTTTTTTTGTTCTCCAGCTGATTGATTAAAAAATTTTTATTCTTTTTTCTAAGCAACTGAGAGATATGATTAGGGCATTTAATTAAAGCTGAAAATGTAAGCTTTCCAACGATATACAATTTATAATAGGTTGTCATACAAAAAAAAATTGAAAAAAATATCTGAAATTAAAGCTTTTTTTTTCGTTCTCCAGCTGATTGATTAAAAAATTTTTATTCTTTTTTTGAAGCAACTGAGAGATATGATTAGGGCATTTAATTAAAGCTGAAAATGTAAGCTTTCCAACGATATACAATTTATTATAGGTTGTCATACAAGAAAAAATTGAAAAAAATATCTGAAATTAAAGCTTTTTTTTTTTGTTCTCCAGCTGATTGATTAAAAAATTTGTATTCTTTTTTCTAAGCAACTGAGAGATATGATTAGGGCATCTAATTAAAGCTGAAGATGTAAGCTTTTCAACGATATACAATTTATTATAGGTTGCCATACAAAAAAAAATGGAAAAAAATATCTGAAATGAAAGCTTTTTTTTTCGTTCTCCAGCTGATTGATTAAAAAATTTTTATTCTTTTTTCTAAGCAACTGAGAGATATGATTGGGGCATCTAATTAAAGCTGAAGATGTAAGCTTTCCAACGATATACAATTGATTATAGGTTGTCATACAAAAAAAAATTGAAAAAAATATCTGAAATTAAAGCTTTTTTTTTGTTCTCCAGCTGATTGATTAAAAAAATTTTATTCTTTTTTCTAAGCAACTGAGAGATCTGATTAGGGCATCTAATTAAAGCTGAAGATGTAAGCTTTCAAACGATATACAATT